>NW_009593817.1:46687-80629 GCF_000690535.1 Cariama cristata
TAGGACTAGTTCACGGAACAAAGTTTTCGGAGTCAAAATTCTGCCACCAACACGACGACTCAGCAGAGTGTGCTTGGCTACCTTGGCTAGTGCAGCGTGTCCTTTCTCAGCCGCTGACTCTAGTGACAAATGACAGCTGCTCTGGCATGCCCCTGCTCAGTGTGCTGCTGACCGGTGGTCGATCTTGTGCACATTTTTCGCAGTGTACTGTGAAACCACTGCCATGGAACAAGACATCATTGTGACTACAAAGAAATTTTGATAGGTGGGGGTTCACTGCTAAAACTGTCCAAGGCTTAATTAGCCAAGCTTAAAAATGAATATCTTTTTTTTCTCCCCAGAGTCATGTTCAAGATCTATTTAATTGTCCTAATGTATGACCATTCCCTCTCTTATGCTGTTTTGAGTACACACTTTCTAAGGGCCTGATCTATTTCCCACTCAAACCAACAGAAAGACCAGTGAACTTCAGCAGAATTAGATTAGGCAAAATTTAGCATGTGTGAAGCGCTGCAGCTTCCAGAAACTTTATGACAACTGTTACTAATGTCATGTCTGGTATATAAGCTCTTCAAATAAAACTGTCATTGAACCAAGATGGTTACTACAGAGAATTCCAGAAGAACAAATACTGTTTGCCAGTGCAATATAGGTTTTGTTGTTTTTTCTTTCCTCCTAGGGTTTCTTTGTATTGCAAAGCAGCTGCACAGTAAGACTGCTGATACTACGGTTTACCTTTTGAAGTGATATGGTCTAAGGTAAACACTTCTGGCTAAGGAATTTTCTAGGTGTTAAGTCCACAGCTTGAGGAAGAAAAGAACTGGTCTGCTTCTATTTCACGACAATCCTGAGGTCCATGACAAATCAAACCACAAATCAATGCAGCAGTATCTCAGATGACCTACAAAAGGAACTGCCAACCTGCAACCTGTGATCAGGTATGTTCAAGATACTAGGAATGGATTTGTAATTAAGCTGCAATAGAGTATCCACTTCCAGAACACCTGTTTCCTTTGGAACAGAAAATTGCCATACACTGCTTAAAAACTGCTACCTTTTGGCACAAGAACATCAACCCCATGCTCTAGTTTAGATGAACACATAGAGTGAAATTAGAGAATCCTTATTTGGTGCACACAGCTGTTGCATAAAGACGGTCTTCTGAGCTATACAATAACTGAATACGAATAAAGGTTTTAAAGAAAATAACATTACTTACATGTAATAGTCTACATTTTCTTGTATCAGCGCTGTCAGAGCCAATTAAATATAAATAGGGAAACAGTTTATGTAAGAGTAACCTGGCCATTTTTAAAGGTGTACTTAACACGGAGAAGCATGCTGTTTAAAAGAAAATGCATGCTCTGTAAATAAGCCAAACTTTGGGATCTCAGCATTTCAGCCAGCATCGGACTCTGCAGGCGCTTTGCTGATGAAATAAGCAGTCACTGACATTCCAGCCTCAGGAACTGATCCACAGCCATTTTAAAACAAAAGGTACCTATTCTTTTTGGCACAAGGTGCTGTGCCAAAATAAACTTCCTGCAGAACCACTACGTTTTCAGCCTCCTCTAATTGAAAAACATTACTCGCCATTGTTGCTAGACTGAAGTATGCCTCCATTGTATTGAAGTTTCAGTGTACAAATACAACACACAACTGTAGCATAGTAACATGTTGCTAAAAAGTAAATAACACCGAGCAGATTCAGGGATGGTTTTTCAAAAGTGTATTGGCAGAGTTCTGCTTTTATTAAATTTAGTAGTAAAGCTCTCATTGACTTTAGTAGGAACTTATGGAACTTCAGTCCTAGTATAGCAGTATTTTCTGCCAAGATGTATTTCTGTATCCTATACACAGAAAGTAAATATAAAACTATTGCTAAACAGGAAACGATACTTAGGTATGCACTAACTGCCCTTGCTAAAACCAATACATACATAATTTCATATTTGGCAAGGATGTGAATGTCTCTTCTTTTAAATCTATCAGGGGAATATATAGCAGCCTAGCTGAATGTAATATGCCTTTTCAGTTAATGTGCATATACTTCCTACTAGTGCTGGTGTGACACTAGACATGCCATTTAGATTACTAAACAATTAACTAAATCTCCCCATAAATCACTGATTTTGTTTGGAGGTAACACACAACCAGCTTTACACATCTGGCGTTTAGTGTCCCTCTGTGTTGTTTCCTCATTTATAACACTGGGATAGGATTGTCTTAATGAGCAAAGATGTCTTGAAGCGCTAAGATATAACGCCGGTAAGGGATGTAGATGCATCGTTTTTCTCTTAACACAGTTCCCTTTCTTTACAAAAAGCTCCTTTAACCACATCTCAGCTACTCTTCAGTGAACGTCAAATGAAATAATCCCAAAATAAAGGTGAAGGGGAGGAGAATTTATGTGTGACATCAATATTAATGTTAAGAATATATTAAAAATTCCCATTTATACAGCACTTTTGGCTAAAGAACTTCTATTATTGAGACTACCGGTGCATGAGTGTTATAAGTAAGAACTAAAATATGAGAAAGAGCTGAATAATCTGACGGAAGTCATAGAGGAAGCAACAGATAGGAACCGGACACCTTCTTGACTTTTAACCCCTGGACAATGATAATGTCAATCAAGAATACACTTGAAAAGAAAGGGAACAAATCAGTTCTTGGTTAGCCTGGCTGTTTCCGATATCTTCAAGAGGAACGTTTCTACTATAGTAATTTGAAAGATTCCAGTACATCCTACAAAGGACTGTAACCATATGCCTCAAGGTTTGTTTTATCTTCTTTCTCCATCCACCTATAAATGGCTCATTAGGTCATTTCAGAAACCATTTTTGCTTCTCCGAAGTTACACACAGCCATCTGCTTCTCCAGGGAAAGCCTAGACAGATGTGCAGCTTGCATTAGACAGGGGCACGCAGGCAGGTGCAGGGAGCCCCCGGCAGATGACAGGCAGGTGCACGCGTGCCATCGGTTCCTGACGGCACGCTCCCTGGCACGCTCCCTTCCCTCCCCGGCTCCAGCCCCTGCCCGTCACCTGCCCTGAGGGGGGGGACGGACACAGGTCAGCCCCGAAAGGCAACGGAGAGCAACCCCACCGATGCCATGCAAACACCACTGCCAACCCTCACGTATTGCTTCCTCCTTCGAACGTACGATACGCGAGGAAGTGAAAACTCTTTATCTCGTGAGTAAACGTACACTTTGACCAAGACAAACTTGGCAGGAAAATATCAGTTGATACCAGAAATTATTATTTTTCTTCTCTGCAATAAGTTATCTCTGACTTTTTCAAAGCTCTCAGTTTGCTTAATATTTGGCAGAGCTTTATTACCCACGCTACCAGTAACTACATTTCACTTTCTGCAGTATTATTAGGCATGGATTAAAAATTAACAGTAATTTTGTTATCTGAAATTCCAGAGTGTCTTTTACCTTAAACATCCTGAAAAATTCTTTATGCTATACACAGTCTAAAGGCAATTTATAACTGGATCATTGCTGCTATTTCCTTGCTGTTGAAACCTTGCTAATAATGAGCTACAGGGCAGTAAAGGGGAAAACTCACAGAAAAGCAGAGCAAACTTACACAACTATGGAGAAAAATACAAGATCATCTTCCACAAAGGAATAAAAACCCTCTCTTTTAAGGTCCGTGCTCAAAATCTTGCTCAAGATTTTCTCCATAAGCAAACTGAATCCAACTAAATGAATGTGTTTTTCTCAGAAGGTAGAAGAGCCGATCTAGTCGTGCTGGGGTTTGTATTTGTGCCAGTGGCACATAACAGAATTCACACAGTTATGTGAATTCTGATACTACAGCTTATGTCAAATGTAAAAAATGTCCAGGGAAATAGACTCTAATAATACTAATAAATATACCAAATTTGGTAAAGAAAAAATGGAGGAGAGTAGGGCAGAACAGTAATCTTGTCTGGAAGTGGAATATGTTAGTCTAAAAAATTTTTTTTAAATATATGTTTATGAACCAACAGCAGCAAAGAAAGGTCGAGCCAGTTGCCCACGCAACGGGACTAAGAAAACGTAGAATTTCCTTAGAACTTCAAAAGATGCTTATGAAAATAGCAACAGATTTAGAGACGGGACTTTCAAAAAATGCTGTAAGCAGTTAACTTCAGCTCCTGAGACATAATTGTATTTGCACTAACGCTTGATCCGTGCAAGTGCAATACTTCACTCTCAGTAACAGACTGGGGGAGCCATACCCACCACTTCAAAGTCAGCAGGGAAAATCAATAGGTTCTGCAGTACCAAAGGCAGCACACTCAACTAGGCAGGCAGGCCCAAGAGGCCACAACACAGTTAAGAGAAAAACACAGTATACACACCTGGAAACTTTCAGCCTTAATATACTGATTTAGTATCAGCAGGCTCATTTAATGCAACTTTCTCTTAATTAATCACGTCATTGATTTTTTTTTTTAAATGTGTAAAACAAAACTAATTTAACTACTTGAAGACTTGAACTGTTTCTATTCGGACTAGTTCATTTAAGACTCTCTTGAGGACATGAGAAGAAAGTTACATTTCTGAGGTTGAACAGGGACTGAACCAATCTCAGCTTGAAATTACATCCCATACCGCTCCACTTTTGTTCCAGATTAGCCCAGAACACTGAGGAAAGCTGAAGACTGCAGCTGAGAGAATGGGTTGGGAAGCAATGCCAAGATTAGTAAATGACCTCGATCCCCCGTTCCCCACCCCCTGCCAGTTACAATCTCACCTATCATTTTAAAAAACACTTTTGACAGATGTAGATTTTGTGGGAATATAAACCCTGATTCAGTAAAGCATTTGGGAATGCACTCAGATTCCACTTTAGTTAATACTAACGTACATCACAGAAGCAGGTCCTAAGAATGTAAGAGAGGTTTATCTGTGAGATCTTTACGATAATCTTTACAATATTCTTACTTGTATTTTATGTTTTACTCAATCCAATTAGACTTCAAGCAAATATTTATTAGGAAACAGCCACACAGGCATGATAAACATACACTCCCTGGGGGAGAAAGGATTTTTTTAAAACAATTATATTTTGAAAAATATAGATAGCTCACAAAGGCTGTTTGGAGTCTGTCTGAAAAGTATCACATCTAACGTTGTTGACAAATGCAGCTCGGCTTGCCAAATAGGTCAGAAGACTGAAATTCTGGAATGTCCAGAATCTGGGTATTATTTATGCTTTTCTGTCCGCATGGCAAGGGAGAAAGAATACCGAGTTTAAAAATACAGAACTGATTTAGCAACATCCTTCTGAAATTTGAGGGACCCTAACCAAGATACCTACACACTACTCTAAAACATACTGCTGTTTTGCATGAATGTGGCTCAGGGTCCCTCAGGAAAATATTCAGAGAAAAACACCTTGTGTAATATTGGTATAATACTATTACCAAGCCAATTTTACTTCCATGACACCATACAACGGAAAATACTCAAAGGTTCCATGCAACTACAATTCTTGCTAAAGCTATTTCTGCCTGTCAAACTAGTTAACTAGTTTGCTGAGTATTTTTTTATTATTATTCCAAAAGCTAATTAAGTAATAGGTAATATGTATTTTTGTGAAAGTTCATTTGCAATCAAGTTGCAAAGACTCTCTGGAGCTTACCATTTAAGCTCTAAAATAACTGTGCTCATTTCGTATCAGTAACACTTTT
The DNA here is from genome assembly GCF_000690535.1 of Cariama cristata. Taxonomy (NCBI): domain Eukaryota; kingdom Metazoa; phylum Chordata; class Aves; order Cariamiformes; family Cariamidae; genus Cariama; species Cariama cristata. Next base: position 52,381 of record NW_009593817.1, read on the forward strand.
TAGATAACTTAAAGCACTTGAAATATTGAAGGAATGCACTTCAGCGCTCGACTTTCTTATACTTCATACCCAGCCAAACTGTTCCTTTTACAAGTGGCACAAAAGATGTAATTACTCCAAAGCAGATATTCTGGCCTAACTGGGTATTTTATGGTAAAGCTATAAAGAGCTTGCAAATGTCACAAATTCCAGCAGTGGTGTTTATGTCCATCCATGCATCTGCTACTAACTTTTGAGTTCATCTTTTCTCACATACATTTCACTTTTAAAAGCATTTAACAGGACCCTAATGTCATCCACCAATTGCCAGGTGTCCTCCCTTTTTAACCACATTTTCCCATCTCTACCCACAACTTTCCGAAAAGATGCGATTCACAACTTTACACCCCCAATACAAATTTTTCACATAGAGAAATCTTAGAAAAAATGTGTTTGTGTTCATAAGTCATTATGGTCTCTTCTGTTTGGGCAGTATTTTACATGGATTACAGGTGAAAAATGATCTATTATTGCACTTGTAAACAGCCAGGGCCAGCACAATACAAGAAACAAGACTGCAAGCATGACTGCTGGTGCCTCTTTTTCTCTACAATGGCCTCAAAGTTAGACTGACGGCTCTCTGGGCTTTTTGCCAAAACCACACACTAGATTAAAATAGAAAGAAGGGAAATAGGCAACCTGGGGTCCAAAATTTAATTCTGACCTTATGTATAAGCTCTATGGAAGGCTTGGGCAAAGCAGAATGTTAATCTACCATATAAGGGGGGCACAAGGAAACTAGAGAAAAAAAAAAAAAACTTATGAGAAAAAGTATGTATAAAATCTCTTCTCTGTCGTGTGCACATTTTGGTATTTCGAAACCATCGATCTTGAAAAATAATCACATTTTCATGTATAAACATTGTGTTATTCTCAGAAAGTAATATTTAATGTGCATTTTAGTCCTATGTCCACAGCCCACTGTCTTTCAGCATGAGATAAACTATTTTTTTATGGCTTTAACTTACTTTATTCAAACCATGGACGTTTCTGTTTCATAAACTTGTGGGTTTATGGATCTCATTAACAATGAAATATGGATAGAATATCAGAAAGCAGATTTGAAAGTGAAGGCTGAAAATTTCTCTTCATCCTATCAGGAGAACAGGCTCTATTTACATTTTCTCTCCTACTTCCCAGTGGAAGTTAAGTTTTCTTCTGCTAAAACACATTTGCTAATGGACTCCTTTGCAGAAACAGAGCAATTTTTTTTTTTTAATCAAATCAGTGTTCTTCACAGAACTGTTTACAAGGAGTAAACATTTTTTTCTATATTTAAAATAATAATATGGTGTTCAGTCCAAAATTGTAAACATTTTCATAAAATTTTGCACACGCTGACTGAAGTTTAACATAACTTCCTTGAAAGCTCAGTTAAGTTGTTTCTAGGGATCACGTTTAACTTTTCAGTGGAGAACAGAAAGTATAATAAACAGATTCAACTCTATTCCTCCGTTTTCCTATTTAAAACCCATATATTAATTAGCTTTGTACTAGTGTAATTCATTGCACTTGGATCCTTCGATTTTGAACACAAATATCTAGAAGATTAAGCTGTTAAATACCTATTGATACCCTATTGACTAACTATTAAAATAACTTAATTTTGTAAAACTACCAAATAAGCATAATAATGAGTAAAACCAGTTTAAGCTATTTTGAGATGGAATCTTGAAAATGAGATGCTTGAATTACAATGCTCAGATAGCTTGCTTTATTGATCATTATTTTTAGAATATTTATATAAGATACTCTATTAGTTTAGTCTCCTGCCCTTCCAAGAGAAAATTCAGAGGACATTATTAAGTTCATCTACACACCACATTTCAGAAGCACAGAAAGGAGAAACAGACCATTTTTTATTCTTCCTGTGAAGCGAGATTAACGTCATATGAATCTTCCAGTTGATGCTGGTGCTACCACAAAATTACAGGTGGCTTATATATGAAGAAAAGAAAGTATTTTTACGGCAATTAATACAACATAACATCTTCTCTTGATATAGCTTCACAAGTCAGAGATACAAGACAAACTGAAAAACAGCAACTATTTTCCACTTGGAGATCCAGGTCATCAAAACACAGGAAGGGAGGTTAATTTGAAGGCAATGAGGGAAAGTTTTGAAACTGTTCTTCACCTATTCACAGTCTCAGAAGGGAAAAAGGCCAAACTCTTTCCTCACTATTCTCTTCAGAGGGATTTATTCTGGCTCAAACTACTACCAAAGGCACTACCATGAATTTCAATAGAATAACACAAGGAAGTGCTGTACAAAAGAGCCTGATACAAAAATTTCAACTGCATCATATGAATTTTTCGTTGATTTTTAGCGCTGCAGAAGGCATTATGCATCAGTGCATGAAGTGCTTATGTAAGCAGGAGAGTGATGTAACTTTGGAAAGTACCTGCCAATAGCACACAAGTCAATTCAAACAACATACCGTCCACTTCATAGAGCGATACATGATACAATCTAAAACCAGCTTCATCTTTCATGTACTTTTATGTCAACAATGGAAGACCAGACAATATCTGACCTGCCACGAGCTTTGTGGGAAAGTTATAAAGTTTTGTGAATAATTTTGAATTAGGAGAATGACTGCTGATAAGTAGCATACATTGATTAATATTACGTGTTTGGATGCAACACTCAGATTTATAATTTCATAGAACCACAACACAAATGAATTGCACAAAGACATCTAATTCAAACAGAATAAACTTCCAAGCACTTTAGAAACTTACATAATAGTACCTGTAAGTGCACCTATAAACAAATTGTTTCAACCCTTCCTGCTTATGCGTGGCTTCTTTTATGCTTTTACTGAATGACTGTCACAACAGACTTGATAAAATGATGATACTCTCAATGTTAGGTGTAACCCTATGTGCAGTATGTCCTCGACAGAAATAAAGACTACATTTTTGCTGTTTTCCACATTGCCTTCATCTTATTGCTTCCTTTTTGTTACACAGATCTAACACTTGATCAGCTGCAGAACAAATTTGTGATGAATTTGGAAAAAACTGATAGGAGGCTGGACTTTCTCTGTTATAATGAACCAAATAATGAAACTGTAATCACACCTGTTTTGTTATTTTGCTCCCTGTGCACTAGAAACGAATGGATAGTAACAAAAGTGGTTCGTTTACCTTGCTATCAGCAAAAAGTACTTTTAAAACTCTAACACGGACTGTTCAAAGTAACAGACAATCTACTGGAAATATAAGCAAGATTTTCAGAGTGAAGATATGTTAAGGTTCCAACCATTTCTAACCTTTTCCCTCTTAAGTAAACCCACAACTCAAATAGCCATTGACATGTACACAGTGCTGTACACTGCTAATACATTTAATACAATCTCAAGCTACAGGATTGAAAATATTTTTGTATCGTTAGATATACAAGAATAACTATTTAGATGGTTCTGCTGCAATAACCACCTAGGAACCTGCTTTTCCACATGTGGATTCAAAAAGACAGGAAAGGAAAAAAACAGATTTGCACACAGTATATGAAAATTTCAAGCACAACTCCTGAATAATTACAGAATAGTGTGATCCAAAAGGTCTTCACTACAGTGGGCTACATTAGGGAACAAGACATTTTTTCTGGTTAGGTTTATGTTATGTTCATGTTCTCCCACAAGTAGTAATACTAAACTTTATTTAATGGAGTGATTTTTCATACAACTTATGTTCTAAAACACTGTCCTCAGGAACAAGAATGATGCAATGTTGCAAGACAGGATTCACCACCACCAATTTTCCATCAGCTGGAAGTCTGGAAGCCAAGTCAGGAAGAAATCTGAGACTAATTGGTTCACCCTAGGACTGCAACCACTAGAAAATGTCCTTTCTATTTTATTTTTTTACACAATTAACAAATGTAACTATTCACAGGAATGGTAGCTCATTAAAAGCCTATATATTTACCATGACCCTCAGTTCCTATATCTGAAAAAACTTAAAGTAGAATTTTCCCAAAAAATACTTGTCCCAAAGTTACCATGAACATTTTATGTTACTCAATTATTCCAGTCCATACCTGCAAACCTGCCAGTTGAGCAGCTGACTTCCCTTTGAGGCAGACAATGAGTGCCACAAATGCATTTAAGTCCTCCAAAGAGAGGCTACTGACCTAAAACAGATGAAAAAACAACACATTATCTGAAGGCTCTGAAGAGGAACTTTCTGATCATCTCCTCATTCTCAAGCACATCAAACTTAAATTAATGACCTCGTGAAGTTATGACCACCATGAATGCATTGTCTAGGAAAAGACACTTAAAAGGAACAAAATATTTACTTTCACGACTTGAATGAAGTGCATATCCCAACACCCAAGTACAGTGTATATACACAGATTTCCACACATCAAACAAAATGCCCACCCTTCATGTATTCCCTTCTCCTCTTCCCTTGGAGATTCTTAGTAATAGGAAATTTCTTAATCTCCATAACACTAAGCATAGTAATAAAAAAAAATAAAGATATTTAAAATAATATGAATTGCTTTATAATCAAGACTCAGAATAAAAATCACCTCAATGAGCCACAGATGTGATGACCATTAGGATTTCTTTCAAATGCTTACATGGTTATATGTTCAAAACTTTAAAAATAATCTAAAATATTTCAATTACCTATTTTAAGCTACGTTTCAGGATTTAACAAAACATATTTGTATTCTTTCAGTTTTTTAGACTACACATTGAAGTGGGAAGAACTCAAAACTATAAGAAAACTAAACCTAAAATGTTCAAGTAGGAAAACAAAGAAAAATTCTAAATTCATCTAACAGTTCACTCTAATACTTATATCACAACAGGGAGAACCTGGGCATTTACTGCTGTGAAAAAGTATTCTGAGATTCTATAGAGGTACATGGTCACCTCAGGAGAAAGACAGCACCTACAGACCAGCTGGGCTGATTCCCTGACAGTAGCAGTTCAGTCCTGATCACTTGCTTCATCTGATAAGAACACTATAGATCATACATGTGTACCTAGACCAAATATCTGTTACAGATGCTGAGGCTATAAAGAGGGCTCTAAGTGAGATCCATAAGGCATTACAATTCTTTATCAATTGGAACTTGAGCAAAGTGTGGAAACATGCGTTGTGGGCTTACAGTACAGGTAAAAGGTGACCTAAAACTCTGCGTTGCGTTTCTTTTAACAGCTTGATTTTGGGGGAATGTTTTGTACATCTCATTTCAATCCATTAAGAGTTTCTATTGTGGTTATTAAAAAATCAGAAAGTGACAGACAAAATGAAGGAGAGAAAAATTAACAAAAAAGTATTGATGTAAATCAACAGAACTAAGAAGCTGTCTATAATTACTTCATTCATTTATTCGCTTAGGAGGAGTAACCCATTCTTTCCTCCTCAAGACAAAAATTATTCAACCACTATTGAGACTTTTTTTTTTTTTTAAATCAGGCCTTGCTGGTTGTCCCACTGTAAAATAGTTTCCCCTCTACTATGATAAAACTTGCATAAAGAACAAGAATGTGAGGGATCCCAGAAATCTCAAAGCTTTCAAAATGCTCCTTGGTATTCATTAACTCCATCTGGCTGCCAAGATCTGATAATGGCCCTACTTTACCCTGTATTTCAAGTGAGGTGTCACCTTTGTGTAGATGGCAACAAGAGAGGTTTACTAAACCTGTGCATTTTATACACTGCAGTAACAGAAAAAGTGACTTTCATTCTCAGAACAATTCTTAATATTTGCACAGTCTTGTCCTAAGGGAAGTAAGTCAAAGACTGCTTGCAAGTACAACAGCAAGTAAATGCCCCTAACAGAGGAGATCAGCCAAAATGCTTACAAATGTCAAAACAATTCAGAGAAATATTTTATTCAGTAATCAAACTTGGTGAGTTACCACACTTCCATTGTCAGATTTCTTCCAAAACGATAAGACCCTGAAACAGAAATTTCGCCCTTCTTTGGAGGCTCCACAGTTTGATATTTGAACTCTTTCACTCGTTTCTCCTAAGACAAACCTATTATCTTGCAAATTTTTTCACTATTTTTGTTCTTAATTTGGAGGATATTTGAGAAGTACCCTCACTGAAAAGATCAGTCTTCAAATCGACACTGTCTTTACATAGTTAAGATTTGCTTATTGGAAATTTTTTCTCATTTTAAAAAAAATGCATCTGAAGTTTTCACTAAATACTTGCACACAAATTTTGAGGAAGTCGGATGGGTTGGTCAGTATGCTGGTTCCTGCAAAAAACCTATGTTTCAGGTTAGATTAAATTATAAGTTCTGAAATTTTTAAGAAGTTTATTTCTCCCTCACATGAGCTGAAGGAAACTGTGTTAGCCTGCTTCAAAATAACCTACCATTGCTCAACTTAAATCACCTTTAGGGTAACAAATCCACCTTCCCTCTTTAATACAAACGTAAGGCTAAAGTGTAAAGTAAAGACACAAATTCTGCCACAGCTCCACAAGCATTGTTTTCTCAGCTATAAAACAAATGGAAGCAGTCTGGCCAGCTCAAAGCACGGCTACCGACACTCTTGCTCTCATGTTTTCCTCTCAAATACCCCAAGAAAACAAATGGACAATATCAGAGAACTAACCAAAGTTTAAAATAACTCAGCAGTGAAAAACATTTTAATCCAAATCAGTTCCCTAGTCTGGTTCACAGTGTAGACTGTATCAGTGCAACTCAGAGGGCAGAAGAGAATCAGGAGAACAGGACAGGTGTTGAGAAACTGGCACTGCCATGAGAAACCTTCCATCAACCCAAGTCCTTTGCACAATCTCCCTGCTATTATTCTTGTTGAAAACATGAGCCACCAAACTGTTTTCATCTCTGTTTTTAACGTTAGTCATTGGATAATAAGTTCTTAAAACCATATCCCAAATAAGCATTTTTTTCCATTGTGATCAAGGCTCAGAAAATCCACATTTCTGTAGGTGTTCTGTCCTGTTACTCCTCCTCTTAATCCCACTGAAGAAACCTTTCTCAAATAATTCAGTAACCATGCTATGAAAGGGCATACAGGATAGCACAATAAATAAATGAAACAGTGAAAACAGGTAAATGACACTGTGATTTCATATCCTAATATGAAAAACACTTAATGTTAAAAGCTAAGTACATGATATGTATCTTGCTGAATTGAAACCGCAAGGCATGAAGTAATGTTTAATGAGTTTCATCTCCAAAAAAACTTTCCATTTATATTACACTATACGAAAATTAAAGAAAAAAAGAGCTATATGGATCATTTATATAATTCCCATATGTACTTCCTCAATGCATCATCTAAGTTTGAGCAAACACACATGAAGGAAGAAGAAAGGAAAAGTCAGGGGGAACCTATTTTCATGTATCACACATCAGTATAAATCTGTTATTGAGGAAAGTGAAGTCTGAAAGAGAAAAACAAAAGACAAAACGCAGTTTGGTGTAAGTAAAAGTGCAACAGAGCTTATCAGATTAGATAAAGGCATTATAATTTTCTCATCCTCAAGGAGGAAAATCTGCTTTTGAGATCAGCATTTGAAAGGCGGCAAGTACAGACAAAATATTAAATGTAAATAATGAAGCAATATTGTATTTAATCTTGTGTTCCTTTTTATTACAATTAAGGTAGTCTGCAGGCTGCCAAACGTTTAGAATTATAAGAGAACTGCTACCTAATGATCCTTTATTACTCAGAATTTAATGACAAAAGCCATATCCTCAATTCTGGCTCAAAACCAAGTAGCTTGACAAGACAGTATGAAAAAGTAGTGAGGTGACTAAATATTTATATTGTCTGTTTGCACAGCCTGCATAATCACCTGAGGGAATGTCTTCTTTTGAGGACACAAAGGAAACACAAAAAGAGAAGCTTTAATTTGCAAACAGGTTCCAAAAAGCAGGGGAAATCCCTCAGTTTATACTCTCTGTTAAAATGCCCAAGGGGCTTTGTCATGAGCATGTGAGAGTTGACTAACTACTAAAAAAAACCCAAGTGTTTCTTGAGCAGGATGATGCACGTTAAATGGAGTAATTAAAAATACTGTAATGCAGTACTATTATATTTGATCAACTATGCCTACAATAAAGATTAAGAGAAAAATCCAGCATAGGCTAGCAAGAAACACTTTATTAGTCAATCACATCTATCAGGGCTGACAGCTGAAGAAAAAGCAACTGTCTCAGTTACCTGCATCATAAGATAGGCCAGCAAGCAGCAGAACGCTGCAACAGGTGCTTCTAGAGCTTGGAGCTCTTCCATCCTGTCCTGAAGGTGAAAGCATGCCAGAAATGTACTATACCGCTGCTTTTCCACATCAGGTCCTTTGGCAAACCACAGTGTTTTCAAATTAGGTGTTCCACCTACAAAAGAAACCCATTATTTTATCTTGGCAGCAACAAGACAAAACATGCCTACCTCATTACAATCTGAAAGGAAACAACTGATCTGCTCTTGGCACTTGCAAGGACCACAGAGTTGAAAATAAACTATATTTGACAGAAGTTGGCATTTGAAAAAAAAAATTAAAAAAATTAAGGTCTGTAATTTAAACCAATTGTACTGAATGCAGGCATGTTTAAGCAGAGTGGACTGAATTCAATTGTTACAATACAGACAACTTTGAGACACCAAGCTTTTACCTTTGCACGAACAAAGTCTGCCTACAAACGTGTCCTTTCCCTTGGGGATCCACAGCATTAAATGAGGTTAGCTTCGTCATAAAATAGGGTGGTTTTCTGCTGAATCACTATCTGTCTCCTTTCTCTCTCTCCTAGAGCTAGCGTAGCAGGAGTCCTTGAAGGATCCTCACATTGCCTCCCTTACAATCACCTGTTTTACTGAGCAAACCGGTCACCCATGCCACTTGTTGGCAAACATCCACTCTCCACAAACACACTGCGGCTGTGACTCCTCTGCAGTAGCTTCCAGTTTGGGAACAAAACCCAAGGCTATCTGGTATTTTGGACTCCCCAGGCTACTGTACGAAACACTGTTGTAAACACACCCAAAAGAACTGTCATCAGTTATACATATCTTTCCAGACTTTCCACACTATCATTCACCCTGGTCTCTAAATCCTTAATGTTTACCCCATGTTGCCATCTCACAACTTGTGACACATGTGAACTAATGTAAAATTTGCTCCCTATTTAAATTACATTTAATCCATTACCAAAATAAACACTAATGCACATGAAATAACAGAACACCTAACTGGTTACGCCTAAAAATGGCAATTAAAGACCGAATCCTCCCATAAAGTTCTGCTGCTTCTGTAGTTAAATAAAACGAGGTGTGAATTTCAAATGTGGACTAATTAAGCTACATTTGGTAACACCTTTTCCTTTTTTGTGTGACATGCAGCAGCTGTAGTGCAGTTAGGAACACTTGGTGATAATAAATGGTTAAAGTGACAAGGTGCTGAAATCTACATAGAGGATGTTTATTTAGCCAAGAAAGCCCATTAACCAAATGGTACCAATTCTTTGGAGAGGGGAAACTAGAAGAGAAGGTTTTCTTTCCTCATCTCCCTGATGGATGTTCCTTTTACTATTTTTAAGACTAACTCTCCCATCAAAAGTTTTAACCCTGTAAAGAACTACAATCATACAATCTGTAAGTTTCTAAACTTATTTTGTAGGGAGGTATCTAAATTAAGAAAAAATACCAGTTGCTTGATTGGAGTTAGAAATGTAGGTTAGTGATAATACGAATACTGGCAGGGAGTGGGCCAGTACAGACAGCACGGTAAGACTCAGATTACTCATTTTGATATTGGTAATTGCAGCCTTAAGAAAAAGAAGAGCAGAGAATGACTTCCAGGAAGAAAAGCAAATATTACATGCATAAAAACCAAAACAAAGCCAACTCTTCCTACCAAGGCTAAGCAACTTTGATGTGTGAGACAATTTTTACACGGGTAAACTTAAATAGTTTTGATGGTTTCTGCTTTCCAGAAGGTTCCCAATCAGCTGCATATGAAGAAATACGCCAAGAATCAGTTAAGAATCACTCATCCATCTGTACAGTTGTTTTTTTTAAATGAACTGCATCCAGGGGTATACCTAATAATAGAAGTCCTTCTTTCTTCAGAGTAAAACCATGAACTACATCAATAAGCAAGATTTCATATCTATATTCAGAGAGCTCAACAAAAAATTCAAGACATCTCTTCCATAAACAGCTTCTTACACTTTCAGAAACAACATCTGCTTGCGCCTGGGAAAAAGAGGTACTGATGAATTATGAGTTATTTACTCTGGGAAAGAAAACTTGACGCTCTCTCCTTTTGGAACATACCAACCGAAAGCGTTATTTTTCTGAAAGGATCTCTTCTACAAGTAATTAAATTCCATGTAACACCCAAGAGTGATCCATTATATTAACCCTTAAGTGAAAGATAAGTAAAACAAAGAAGCAAATACACTGAAGTTTAATGACTCTCCCATCATGCATACAGTTAAGAACAGACCTCAGATTCATATACAGTAGACCCCCCAAACCATTCTCTGCTCTAGTTACATCCTCACTCCACACTTTACGGCAATTAGAAAACATTCCTGAAAGAGAGAAACTTACTTGCATAGGGAAGAGAAATATTTTACTTTCTGAATACATCTAAATATTTGCTAAATTAACCTAAAACACCCCCCCAAATGGAGTAACAAAAAGGAAACGGAACAAAACATACTTAGATATATATAATTGATACATCTTTACTGTAAAGATTAGCCATGAGAAAATTAGCTATCCTACTGAGGTTGTAAGAACCACAAGCTCCTATGAATTACAGAGAGATACTCGAACACTGCATAGTTTATGGTTACTCTCAACATGCACAAAACCGTGTGAAAACCGTATTCAGTACTATGTACACTGTCGTCCTTGGGAACTCCAAGAAGAGGAGCATCACAAAGACCTCCATGGAGGTCAAGAGATACTACTTGCCTCAACACAAAAACAGACAATCAACAAGTTAAGAAAAAAAGCGTTGATTGAATTTTTTTTTCCCTTTTGCTTTTCACTTACACATTTAAAGACATTGTCACAGAGAAAGAATCATGAGAAAAAAAGAGCACTTCAAGGGAATACATAAATATTTCATTTGTTTGAACTTCAATAACTGATTTATGACTATACAATGCATGCAGAACTGGAATGCATTAATACTACGGTAACACTGAACTCAAGACTTATACAAAGGTGATTCTCACATTCATACCAACTTAAAACATGTCCTAATTGTGTATATGGATATAAATGTGCAGTATTAGCTGTTCACATATGTTTCAAGTAATGACTATTGAAATTTCATTTGATAACACCAGTAAGAGTACTTTAACACTTCACCGTTTTACATGCTCATGTAAATACTGAGCAATAAAAATAAGTTTATAAAAATGTACTTGCTAGGTACACTCAACATTAACTTGTCAACAACTGTGGCCAATTTGAAAAATGCCATAAACCCAAATGCCAATTAAATCTGACCATTAAAGAAGCATTCCAGAGACAGCATTTTGAAGTAAGTGTATTCATGACATATTCTCACAAGATGCAATGATTAGATTACTGAAAGTACATCCAAACTCCTGTGCTATGGAGCTACAATATCCTACACATTTTCAGAAATAAAATGAAAAGCAGAATCCATACATTTCCAGTAAAGACTTTCAAACTTCCTCTATTCCATATAAACTGCACACATATCAAATAGATCCACTCTGTTCACAAGATATGGATGTTAAACAGTATTTTCTTGGATCACAGATCTTCTAACAAAATTCATTTCTCAGAGACATTTTTATCAATTTAAGTGGTGATTTGTCAATATGTGTGAAACATCACAACTACATTCACTCAACCAAAAGGAAACATTCCAGAAGGAAGAGAGACAGAGAACTCGAGCAAGCACAGATGCTAATTCAGAAGACTGGCTCTCAAGAAAAATAGATATACATAATACACACTATATTTAAAATATAGTTTAAGCTATCATCTTACAGCCTTTAGGATTTGATATTTTGTTTAAAAAAAGTTAACATTCAATCTATCACCTGCAAGCTTTTCAGATGCAAGACAGTTATGTTGTTTTACACACACAAAAAATATCAGTGGGAATTCTACTTTTTTTTTTATAGTCAATGCAAAATTTTAAATATTTATGCTTATGTGCATTACAGTTCAAAATTCATACCAAATATTCTTTCTTCAGACTTTTAAATCTAAATCAAATTCAACAGAGTCAGGATTCCCCATATATTCTCAGTACACTTCCAAAGCAGTTGTGATGATGAGGTTATAATTTTTTCAAAAAAAGATAAAACAAAGAACCTTCCCAGATTAACTGCACCTGTGATTTTTCAAATAGTTTCTGGTAAGGTTTTTTCTCTTTTTGAGTAACGTGATCTTGATTGACAGTTTCAAACTCTGACTTGCTATAACAACTTCTTTAAATTTAGCTCTAAATATGATCCCTGTATGAAAAATGTGATGCGCTGTTGAGAACCTTATTTGGTGAATTAGAAAGTCATGCTGTGGAAAATAAAAGATGCATGAGCGAATGTAAGGCATACAAATATGGACTGCAAAAATTTTAGAAAAATATTTGTTCGCTGAAGGAATGACACCAGGGCACTAAAAATAAACACCAGAAGTCCTCCTCCCCTTTTTTAATAGTCTGCTTGAACAGCCTTTCATTACTGAGTTAGTAAAGATTATGGCTGAGAAGATGCTGTTTTTTATAAACTCCTCTTATATGGCTGCTATAAGCATGCAGTGATTTTAAATCCTGTTTATTGTCAACATGAAGGTGGGTTCTATGTGTAGCATGTTTGCAGAGCAGTAGAACAAGAGTACACAAGTTTAAGCGGATTCCTCTCCAGAAAGGGAGGAAGGTACCACACTGTCTGCAAGGGAAAATTTTGCAACAATAAATACAGTGTTTTTGCCATGCAAACTGAAATGTAACTACGCAGGTATGGTTTATACTTTGTTTGCTTGTTTTACAAAAGCATGTTCCTAGACCATTGTACGCTGAAATAAAACAGTTGTACAGGACAGACCGATCAATTTTTACCCTGCATATTCAGATCCATTTGGAAAATTTCACAGTAATTTCATGCTACCATCAAGTCAATTAGATAATCACTCTCCTAATATTGTATCAGGGGTACTGGACAGTGAAACTACTGTATATCAGATGAAACCTTGTTTGTACTTTCTCTATATAAGTCATTTCTTTCCAAACAGTTCCTTTCAAAAGGGTTTTGAAAAGGCTGGTATCTAAAGAGCAACTATTTTCCTTCATCCTTGACTTTGAAGACTCTCACTAAATATACGAGTTTCAAATATGAAGATAAACATACAATCTTAGCTTGCCTTAAAAGAAAATTTACTATAACCCCAGAAAATTAAAAACAAGTATGTTCTAAAGCAATCCCTAATCAACAAAAAAAGAAAAAAGTGCATGCATTTCAACTTCTTCTGAATCTGGATTTAGACCAGATCAGAACAAGGACTGATACAGAAAGCTCTTGGTACTGACGGGAGAAGCACTGGTAATTACTCTCAAGAAGTCAAGTAGATAATAATTTTTCTTATCAAGCTATCAATGGTATTGTATATCAATGGAACTAATTCATTTCATATGAAAGACTTAAAAAAACCCCTCTGAGCTCCTGATCCACATGATAGCAGACGACTAGACAGAGAAAGAGAGCGCTGTGAGTGCAAAGATAGAGGGGCTATGACTACAATAGCATGGACAAATGAACAATCAGAACAATCTTCCCTCTGAAACAACAAAATTGATACAGGACTGTTTACTTCCTATCCTAAACTTGTATTGCATGACACAATGTAGCGACATATACAGTACCCAATCTTTTCACTAAAGTGTATGACACTTCCTCGTAAATGTAACACATTCCTCATAACACTAATTTTACTAAGAGTGTTCACAAATGTGTCCTTTACCAAAGGACAGAAAATAAAAATCCACAAAACACTTGATGTGTAAGACAGTAGAAACAGCTTCACAGAAACAGATAGCCTAATTTTTTTTTTTTCCTTGAAAATTGGATTCTCTTTTTGGGTTCTCACAGGTAATCTAAAAATCACCCTTTTTTATATCCTCTGCCAGTCTTGTTAACACATTCTCTCAAACAGCTTAAAAGTAGAATTTTAATATGGCCCTACACACCACTCATCCTGGCCTCAGAGCACTATTCAGAACCTCTAACAAATTGTTTGCATTTTAGAACCAATGTTTGACTTAGCACAGGGTTTAACAAGACACGGTGATAACACATAGCTCAAAGCTGAATCCTATAATAATTACACAGGGTAATTAAAAGCAATTACACACATGCAGCATTTTTACTTTAGCTCTTTGTTCTCTACGGTCGTTTTGGATTCCATATCAAACATGTGATGATGGATTGTCTAACCTGATTTTAGTGATGTCATTATTTCCATTCAGATTTAAACACATTTTTATTCTACCTGGAATAGAAGGTTGTATAGGTTGTATCAACTCCGGCTGCTGGAGAGGATTTCCAAAATAGACAAACCACTCTTTTACCAAAGGATAGGCTCCACCTAAAAAAGACAGAATTGGATGAGTAAGTCAAACGCAAGTTTCAACACTAGTGTAAAAGTTGGAAGCACTGGTGATTAGGATTCTAAATAGAAGGCACTTTGTAATGAATTGTTTGGTCAGCTTCTCTAAAAACAAACCAAGAAAAATTAGTTTTAGTATCTTTATGACAAATCATCAGAACAAATGAAGAGAGTTTGAATTATGTACTATAAACATGAGTTTGGAGTTGGGAACTGCAGCCAAAAATGTGAGTACAAGAGTCTGTGGAAAGCATTCTAAAACAGCTTTCAGCTAATTTTAGGTCTTTCCATTCCAAAGCAGTTCAGGAAGCTGTGGAGGCATCTGGCATAGCTTAGGGACCTAGAGGAGCTACCTCAGTCTCTCAAGGCTGTCACACTGCCACATATACAGGCAGTCCTTAATATGATTCTCCTCCCAACTTGCCCTGACATTTCCTGTGTCAGAGTTTGAGGCAAAATCTTTATAAGGAGGCCTTGATGGCTATTTGAAAGCTGACAGCAATGGAGTCATCCCACCATCAGACGCAGAGTTTTTACAGCCCATTGTTCCAGACCTTTTATCTAGTATAAAGGGATTGTTTATGCATAATAGCTCAAGTGGCTTCCTACCCTCTAACCTCAACTCTGGCCCGCCCCCTGGTAAAGAGTAGGATGCCTCTTAAATTAAAAATTTCACTACTTGAGTTGCACATCTAACTACCTGATGCTTAAAAAAACCAAAAAAAAAACCACAAAAAAAGGAGAAAATAGCTTTAAAAAAATTCAAGCATTTAAGAATTTTTGATTTCCAATTTCCAATAGTCAGCTCACAATCATTCCAATGCAAGCCTTCATAAAAAAACCTAGAATGATTATTGTTGTTATAAATGGTGCTTCTGCAGCCTGTCCAGATTTTGCTCATGCTAACCATGTTGTAGTGCCCTAAAGTTCCACTCTCTATAGTCTGGTAAACAGTATGAAGTAAACAGATTTAGCTAGTCCTGAGCACTTGGAATAGCGTTTTCAAATCTTTTCCAGGCAAATCTCAAAGCTTTTTTTTTTTTTCCTTCCCTTGTCCCTTTCCAGATTCACAGAATTGTATCTCTAATTCCTTCCAACTCTCACTGAGTGCTGAAGCCACGGTTCTTAAAAATTTCTGCCTTTTATCATCAATTCCAATCACCCTGCACTTTACTGCACAAGTATTTCTGACGCCTCATTATGAACCCTAATAAAACACTTCACCTAGCTTAAAACAAACTAAACACATCTCTCTAATACTCTCCTTCCCCTCCCTCCACCACTCCAAGAAATTTGGTTACATTAATTTCCTGATCTTGTTCATAGCTCAATGCTGCAAATGACTGGCATGCCTGACGGTGTAGTGTGCTATGGTACAAGGGCAGAAATTCCTCAGATGGAGTTCTAGTGTCGGGGGGGGAAAGAATACAACAAAATCTGGTTTACAGCCCTGCTGCTTCTTCTTTCCTTACCCACGGACCTGCAGCACAAACTCCCAATAAAGGTAAAGGACTGAAGAACCAACAGCTGGACTATGAGGGCCAGCATTACACCTGGCGTGCCATGCTTCACTGTTCAAAAACTGATGACATTAAGAATAAAATGAAAAATGCCTACACTGGGGAAAAAAAAGAAAGCCTTAAACTGCACATTCCAGTAGCTGAATAGTCTCACATCTTGATTATAAATCATTGCCTATGATAATGCTGTTTCATGAACAAAACCCTCCAATTTAACAACCCAAAGTCACTTTCAGAAACATTCTGATGGTTTAGCATTCTGTTTTAAGATTTATTATGTAAATTACTCTGCTTTATTCAATCTATTCAGCTCACTCAGCCATTTTAGCCTGGCTTCTTAGGGAAGCAAGCCTAATACAATTAGGACATCTGTCTTACAATTAATTCATGGATGCACTGCTCCGTTTCAACTAAATCTGACAGAGAAGAAAAGATTTCAAATGTATTAAAATCCTGAACACTTTGTGAAACTAGTGGCTCAGCTGACAAAGGGATCCTATTAGGGCACCAACTGAAAGAAAGGCAGGAAAGTCAAGTTACCTGTTGTACCCAAATGCACTGGATGGCAAGTCAATGCACAAGTAGGTATGGAAAGGCTGGAGCTGAATAAAAAGGTAGATGGGATTTGGGAAGAGCAGGAGGCAACTGGGAACATACTCGAGAACACCACATATTGCAGGAGGGAGTTGTCAAGGACATGGGGAGAAGTTAAGAAGATGCTAGGAAGAAGCATGGAAATACAAAAGCTTTGCTGAGGGGGAGCTGGCAGGAAGAGTCACTCTTTATGAGTTCCACAACTCACAGAACAACTTATCAAAATGTCTGTCGATTCCAAATGCCAGCAAAATACTATTTTTACATCACCCATTGAGCTCAAGCGCGGTAAAAAGAGAAGTCAATAGGAAACCTCTGGTTTTGTTCTTTTAATGTATGTGAATGTCGGTAGAGGATGTAGCACCACATCAGCTGAGTGTTTTTCACTATTATAGTCCATTAGTAAAAAAAGTGTATTATCGCTCACATAAGTAGCCAAATAAATATAGCTGAAAGCAAGGTCCTGCAAATTAACAGCACATTAACATACCAAGAAGAAAACAGAGACGTGATTACTAAATGCCAACCTTCCCTGCATGGAAATATCTCTGGAAAAAATGTGCAAAACACCAAAACAGGAGGCAGCTGGAAATGCTGTTACGTGTGCTCCTCTACACCTGCAGCAACGCCAGCCCTCCCGAGTGGTCACTGGCAAAAATTCTGCTAACGGACTGGTTTTGACAATGTCAAAGCGAGGATCAGTCTGGCCTGCTAATGTTAGAACTGGGAGTGATGCCAGGACTTCCAGGAGCTGGCCACGGGCTTAGGCTATGTTACATGACCTCCTAATTGGCAACCGTCACGAGGTGCAGGTATTTCCATGGGCCGTGCCAGTGCCAAAATCTGCCAGCTTTGTTCTGAACTCTTTGCACACAAAAGAAAGAGCTTGGCTGGCCTATCAAGGTGCATTGTTTACTGTTATTTTCCCCTCCTTCTTGAATTTTTCCAATAGTACTGTTTTTCTAGGAAAGATACCAAAAGTTGATAATTCATTATCACTACATGCAATGTTCCACGTAACGATCAGAAATAGCTCCATTAATTATAAAGATACTTTTAAAATACACAGGCAACAAACACCACGTTATCAGGATCACTATCAATCTCCTATTTATTTCTGTAGGGTCAAAATCAAGGCTGTGATTCTAGCAACATTTCCATGAGTAAAGGTATGCACATGCTTTCCATATACCAAACTATACCAGAGGCATAGCTACACCAGCAATTCTTTCAAAAGCACTGCTAACTTTTCAGGAGACCACTGATTTGCTCATTCCCACTCCCTGCCATTCCCTCGGGCTGTTTCACCACAGCTGCTTGTGGCTACAGAAATTGTCATATGGGGAAATAGAACCAGGATAGTTACCTGACTGCAAGAAAGTGAGGGAAGAGAGAGAGGGGCTTTTTTCAGTTTCTCAAACTAGGCCACCACACAGCTGCACAAACTGCTGCACCAGCACAACCGAGAGGTTGCACAGGGACTGAAATGAGTGGCTGTGGAAGAGAATTACTTAAACTGGCACTGACAGCAAAAGAAACGCTTACCGCACTATGCCTTCAGGCAAAGTGGCATGGTCTAGGCAGGTGATTTCAAAGGATATGATGACATCCAGCTCCTATGGATTCTTGGGTCTCTTAGGCACACTTGGAAATCTCTATCTGAGCATTCAAAACTAATAGTTTCTTGATTCAGAGTCGAGAAAACAATTTACATTACTTTTAACCTGTACTAAAACCGTAACTTGTTTCGAAATCTCAATCTGAACATTCAAAACTAATAGTTTCTTGATTCAGGGTAGAGAAAATTTACGTTACTTTTAACCTGTACTAAAACCGTAACTGCTGCTTTTACTAAATGTTGGCTCCTTTGCTATCCCTATTTAACAGTAAATAAGCAGATTCGCAAAGAGGTCAGTTTCCAACACAAGAATCTTGTAATCGAGGGATCTTAAGGAATAAAAAAGAGGATCGCTAACACATACATCTCCACTGCAAACTGGAACATCTTGTCGAGTTAGCCAAGTTAGCTTCAAAGGAGGCACATCAGCAACTGTATCACAATGCCAGCAGAGTCCACATGGACTAATTTAATTGGTTGACTCCTTCCATTAAGTTCTTTTTTAAAGCTAACCCAAAGTAATTCTACATTATACTACAACCTACATACAGTGTAGGTTACTTCTTCCCATCCTACCCCTCATCAAATTACAAAATACAGTCAACTTGACCTCATCTGAGGGAAACTGGCAAAGGATTCTACCTACTTTGTAAAGAACAAAATTTCCTTGTAGGTCCAGAAGCAAGTTTATAAAAAATAATGCTTACGTTTACTTATGAATTCCCATACAGACTCTGATTAATGATCTACACTCTTGACTTAGAAGCAACTATACACTGGAATAAAAAAACCCCAACCATGAACTACTAGGAAGTGACATGGTTAAAGCACTTAAACACATGGACTAAAAAAGCAGACACACTCTACCTACCTTTCTGGAAGGCTTAAGGATTGAGGGTTCACTATGATTTACTTTAGAAAATTATTGCTGGAATTTGAAGCATGAACTGAGAACAAATAATACATGTTATCTCCAGTTCTATTCTAAAAATCACTTTCTTAAAAGACCTCTTTCATTTTCAAATTTCACTTTCAATAAGATTCTAAATTAATGCTTCTGTATTTCAATTCTAATCATCTTCATTTCAGCACCACAAACACTGAAACACAAATGAGAATCTGCCTACTAACCCACCATCTTGCAGCAACAATTGTTAATTAGAAGTTTTGGTCTGGGTGTTTCTGACAACACCAATGAATATCCTGCTGCTTAAAGCAACAAACAAAACCCAACCAAGTTATAATTGTCTACAAAACCTGGAGGCAGTAGGCTGAAAAACAAAAAATTACAGATGTGCATGATTACTGAGGAGATTTTTGTTACTCTCTCCAAATGACTATGTAAACTCTGATTCATTTTTTCCTATTTTTTTTCTTTCTATTATGGCACAACTTCAACCTCTAGTTGCTGGAGGAAGTCAGGTACTTAATTACCTTTCTGTGCTTTTCTAAGCACATAGTTTCTAGGTTTCAAGACAGTGCACTTTCATGAATAAAATGTAAAGTAATTACCAAGGAGAAATCAACACATTAAAAAAAAAAGTTCAGTACATTTTTAATTTTCAACTCACTGCCTAAAAGACACTGTAAAGATAACATTTAACTAATGGAAGCCTTAAGAACACAAAATTTGTTCAAGGATGTGAATAAAGAATTGTCTGTCTTAAAGCAGAAGAATGCAAGCACAGATTATATATACTCACTACAGAATCTGTTTATACCACTGGATAAAGAAATAGTATTTTCTTGCACTTTGATGAAAGAACTAATAATCACGGGGATGACTACTTGCATTTGTATTACTTCAGTAACTATATTTGACTATCCACTGTTCTTAAAATTGCCAACTTAAAATCAACAGCAGGTAAAACTGTAACAGTGCGTTACTGTTTTGAAAACTCATTAATTCATCAGGACCTATACTTATCAAAGCAATGTCAGATTTCAATCCTCTCAAACTTTTAAAATATTCTATATGTCATTGTTTTGCTCAATCATTTGATCATTAACAACTTCCCATTTAACAAGGAAAAAAAATCCCAATTTTTAAAAATCTCTTTAAAAGCACTGAAATGGAACAGCATGTAGAAAATCTGCAATTTCATTGTCACATTTTCTCTTGATTCTTTAAGATGTACACTTCAGCTGCCAACAGTTTTTATCCCAAATGTCATGCTCATGTAGCCACTGAAACAACAAATTCAAGATTTCATATTTCAAAACTGAAAGTATACTTGAATAATGGTGTAAGTAGTTTAATCCTTACCTTTTCCAGATTCCAACAAGACAGAATAAATATGCTGACGAGCAGGGCGGTAGATAAGTGCCTGTCCAGGAATCTCTGTATCACATTCATCTTCCAAAGAGTTGCTGCACTCAATCTCTCCATTGCTCAGGATATTGAAGATTGTATAATTTTCAGATCGGATATGCTGTTCTTTAGCTAACTGTTTGTTCAAAGAAGGAAGAAGGCATTATCTCCAAAATTAAGAAGGATCGAAAAGTTACAAATTGTATTCACTGTTTGAGGAAACAGTACTTTCTCTATCAGTGGAAATGGAGAGAATGGCCAGGGAGGGAACAAGCACTTTTTCAAATAACACCAGTATAGTACATTTTCAGACACCTACCCTTTTGTGGACAGGAATTCCCAGGAAACCCATCATTGCCTTTCTTAGCCCCTCCCTGAAGTCTTAAAACTTGGTGTTTTTTATGACTTTTTTTAGAGAGTAATTATTCTTAAAATGATTTCTGAATTCAGACATAGAAAAATGAGCTGCCCTCCTTTAGTCACCTGAGAAACATATCTTCCCTCTTGAAACAGCGAGTGAAGGCGTGACAAAACCCCAATTTTTAATTTTATTGCAAGATGAACTACATAAGACAGCTCCATTTCTTTCCTGAGTTACCTTTGTGCAATTTACATTGTGGTGAAATCAGAATACTTCAGTTCACCACACTTTTACTTTGCAATAGCTCTTCCCCAAGAAAAGAAGTACAATCTACTCTAGTGAGGAAAACCAGGTCTGTAGGCTGTTGCTGAAAAGCAGAACCACAGCATCACTCCGGCTGCATATTAATCACGCGTTGGATGCAGATACATCTGGCTACAACAGCTGGCTACAAGCAGCCCCAACACTGGCAGGGATCACTGGTCCGGAGTAGCTTAGATGCAGAAGCAACAAAGCTGCTCTCAGGCAGTGCAGGATTTCAACCAGTAACACTTGTAACCTGGGCTGGCCACGTGCAGAGCCAGACAGACTTTCTACTTTGCAACCTCAGACCAAAACTATGGGGGTGTTCAAACAGCTGAGTGGAGCCAATTATTTCCATGGGGTGCCACTAACAAATTCTCCAGGACCCACGCCATGTGGTGAGCCGGCACTGAAGCTTCTCTACTCTGCATTCCCTGTACGTGTCACACTATCTGTATGGTTCGGGTTGTGCCATCCACGCAGCTACCTCAGTCTCTTCCGCTGGGAATTACCAGACCACTGGCCAGAGCCAAATTCACCATTTCTGAAGAATTCCAGTTATCTGCAAACCTGGGAACTCAGCAGGTCAAAGCTGCAGTGAATCATTGGGTCATTACTGATCAAAACTAATTCTACTGAAATGTCATACTTTCAGAAGAAATGCTCACATGAGCATAACATCAGTGATAGGCTTCTGGGTACAATGCCAACCAATGGAGCATTTTCTTACAGCAATAAATCAAGGGTTGCCCTGGAAGAAATACTTCAGTATTCCTAATATACATAAACAATGTAATCCCCCAAATATACTTTTGTGTAAAACAAAAACAAAGAGTTAAGTATTTCTAAGCATGATTTAAATGAAGCATTGAACTATCTCATACAAACCACCATCACAGGTGAGAGAGCATTTGAAAACACTAGTTTCCTGCAATTTACACATCCTTGCATACCGAAAAAAATACAAGCTGATTTCAAAAGTATTGCTGCATTCAATCCTGTACCTTGAAAAATATTTCTGATTTACACCTACAGGCAGCTAGAAAGCTATGCTCATCTTTTCTTATAGAAGCAGCAACATGAGGACATGGAGCTGTGTATGTCATTTACATGCAGCTCAGATTATGTGCAAGGTAAGCAGAATGATATATAGGTTTCAGAATATGAAGCAAGGGACACACATTACATATACAAATATTTAAATGCCTGTAACAAAAACAAAAGACAAGTCAACATGTCTACAACTTTGACTGTAATTTCCTTGGCCCAGGGACTGGCTTAACATAGGATTTATGCAGCAACAGTGAGGCATTCTTCAATGGAGTTTCTAAACATTATTATTTTATTACAGCAGTAGCTCAGCATGACGCTAGAGAACTGCAACCCTTCAAATGAAAGATCAAGCCAAGAAATAATGACCACTTGTCATAAAGACCGCATGGTACATTCTCTTAAGGAGTAAGGATATTACCACTATTGTCCTGGCCATAATCCAACCTAGATAATTACATTCTAGCTAATTTCTACTTGCACTTCAAGAATAAACAGTATTTTTCAACACTTTATTAGGATGTAGGGTTGTTGGGTTTTTTAAATAACAGCTTGTATTTAACTACAACAGTCAAAAGTGACACGTATTCTATCTATGTGTGGTTAATAAAAAAAAACCCAACACATATATCTGCAGTTTAGCTGAAATGAGCACTGCACATGTTACAATGTAGATTTAAAATGTTTTAGAGTCTTTTTAGAAAAGGCAAATGTAAATTGTAGGATTATTTTAGAGTAATAGGAGGAAACAGAAAAATAGTTTTAAAAAAAACATTCAAGATAAGTAAGAAACAGAAAAAAAAGCGCTTTATTTGAAGTCTATAGGGACCTAACAAAACAGGGAGAAACATGGCTAAAATAGGGTCTAAAATACACTACCTCATATAGATTTTTTAAAAATTAAATCTCACTATGTTATCTTAATTGCCATGAATTTACAGATTTGTATTCTAGACTTACTACTATTGCAAAAACGCTGATGCAAGGTAGTTCAGTTTCTATCAGCCAGGTAGGCTACCCTAGCTAAGATACCCAGCCTCTCGGAGCGACCAGATCTGACATACCACTTCCCATCCCAACACCAGCGCATCTCTGCCCATGTGGGAAGCCGTAAGTGAAACTTGCTAGTGCAGCCCTGCCCTTTAAGGATTAACAAACCACTCAAAGCACTTTTGGTTCCTTCAGGGACTATGAACCTGAAGGATAACTAACCTGATCCAAACAAAATCACAAAATACAGATATATGAGAAGTTTCCTCATCTCCTCCACGAGAGCAGTTTCAACTTTTGCACTCTTAGCACAGCTCCCTTTGGTACCTTGACTTCATGTGCCAGGCACAGCCAAGCAGACCCTTAACCAGCTGTAGCTGACTTGTGGGTTCTCAAAGCAAAAAGCAAGTAATTACATCGTGCAATACATGGGAAGTACATCTCCATGCCCAGCTATATACAGGAGCTGCTCTCCATTATTTGACCTGTTTGATGCGTCAAAAAGAGAGGAACCATTTTTAATTAAACGTGCTGCATCTGCCCTCATCGTGATGCATGTAATAGTCCTAACCGTGGCTGTACTTAACAGACAAAAGCTTTTGCACAAGCAAATTTAAATCAATAGGTTCGGTGTACTCATTACCAACTTCCACTAAGTCGTCATGGCAATAAAGTGACCATTAAGCTTCAAAAAAAAAAAAGGTACCTGAAAGATTTCTTTATCTTGACACACAGCTGTTTGTTGTTGAAGGGAGAACATTTGGCAATTTGTTGCTTCGGGAGGAATCCATGGAGACTGCTGCCCGGGCAAAAGATAGGACTGCACTCCTCTGTAAAGTAATGTCTTGTCTGATCCCAAAGGTAGCATCTCTTCCAAGTGTTTCAGGCTGCTGTATGAGCATGGAACTTTTGAGACATAATTTGCTACAGCTAGAAGTATGTTTGTTCTTCTGTTGTACCTGTTGTTCCTGTGGGGACTGGTGACTAAACATTTATGCCAAAAGCCTTCCAACATGCTCTCTGGAACAACATCATTGCCAAGCAAGCAAGCAAAGAGAGGGAGGTGTGTCAAACTAAGCCCCAACGCACGGCAAAGATCTTCTCGAGAGTACATGACAGTGACCAGTCTGTCCAAATGGAGCTTCTCAATGGAAAAGTAGGGGCATGTATTATAGATGAGGTAATCACTATCTTGCCCGAGAATTCCTATGCATTTATGTTGCAAACCGTATGCAGCCACCTCAAAGTCTGCCTCTTGCAACGTGCATACTGTTTTTTGACCAAGCGACTTCAGGGCAAAACGTGTAAAAGTAGGCAGAGCTGAAGGAACAACGAACATTCCTCTCCCTGGTTGTTTCCTGTGAGTCTTGAGAAATTGAAATATTCTGGCTATTTCCTCGTTATTCTTCAACCTCCGTTTGATCCACTCATCTCTCTTTTTCTCTTCTACCACTCCGTCAAAGTAAAACACCAACTTGATACCAGCTGCCATAAAAGCTTTAATAAAATCCTCTAAAATGGCAAGGTACTCCTGCCACTGGCCACCGCAGACCCAGTACTCTGGTGTGTACCAGTACCTAACACAACTCATGGCATCTACTACAATAACAGGCGGGAAATCAGGATGATCGATGAGATGTTTTTCTGCCATTTCTCTCAGATCTACAGTTCTGCATGCATCAGGGCAAACTCTTGCCACAAATCCCTGCAAACCTTTAATGCCCATGGTTGATCTCTGAAACTCACAGCAGTCTGAAAGAAGCAAAATAAAAACAACATTCTAAAATGCAATACTGAGAAACGTAATGAAATTCTAAAATTAAAAAAAAGCAGCTTGGAAGCTGCACTGTTATTTTTCTGCCTTTGCTGATAGCTTGTTGTGTTGTCTTGGCATTTAAACAGTTTGAACCGGTTTTCTTTCCATCAACAATCTGGACAAAAGCGCCCATTCACTTTGCCTCCTATTTCTGCTTTTTACACCAGTGAAAACTGTAAATATAGAAAGGTTTTCATAAATACAACTTATAAATTTCAGATTAATAGCATAAAATATAGAAAAGTACACATTGCTAGAAAAACAAGCATAGAAGTAATTGAAAGCTTTATAGTATCTTAGCTGACAGTGTACAACAGGAATTAATGACCTGATTTTCACACTAAAAGTATACAAACGTCTTTAATCGAAGTCAGCGGAAAAAAACACCGAATAACTTTGGAAATCAGCCTTATACTTTGATTGTGCAAATGGCTCAGTTGCCATCTGAGTTTACAGACAGTAGTCCATTGATATGGCACCAGTTGCAACACCTCTACTTCTGCAACAGTTTTGGTAGTATCAGTTCTGCTTTGAATAAGAAATTCAAGCCATTTTACCATCCTGTCATTGAAGACATAA
The DNA here is from genome assembly GCF_000690535.1 of Cariama cristata. Classification (NCBI taxonomy): domain Eukaryota; kingdom Metazoa; phylum Chordata; class Aves; order Cariamiformes; family Cariamidae; genus Cariama; species Cariama cristata. Next base: position 78,177 of record NW_009593817.1, read on the forward strand.
TTTTCAAGATCTGTTTAAAGAATTAGAGGTTTACCTCTTTTGTGAATCTACAAATTCAGCTATCATTAACAGTGAAATTAATACATTAAATGGAATTTCTAACACGTGCAGGAATTTGGAACCAATCTATTTTAAAAGATACACACGCAAACATTAGCTAGACATTAAATAATTTAAAATTGAATAAGCCTATCTTCACTTCAGGAAATACAAAAAGATTGAAGAAGAGAGTGTCCAAATTCTGTGGCAGAATTTAATAGCATGCCAAATGAACCAATTTACACGTTCCACAGAGAGAGTTGTGGGATAAAATTAAATAATCCATTTTCATTTCTAGAAATCTCAACACGAAGAAGTCTGGCACAGCCTCTATGATCGATGCGCTCTTTCCTCTACTGCAGCATCAATTTCCTCCACCACAGCACCATTTTATTTTAAAGGATCTTCCAATGAAAAATGGAGGTAACAAGCTCCATCATGCTTTGTTTTCTTCTTTATTCTCAGAAAACCTGTTTTGTTTTTATTTTTACTTGAACGTCAAATCCCTTCTCAGTTAAACAGTGAAGAAATTCACTATGTTTTAACTAAACAGGTACAATTTTTCCTATGTTTCACGCTGCTGATTTCTGACATTTCAATTACAGACTGTCTCAGGAGTGTTACATTGCAATATACATGCTTATGGTACACCAAAAAAAAAAAAAGGAAGTTGAATTCACAAAAGTATTGTGAATTGACAGTTTTTAAAGGTATTCCTGGGTCCTCAGAGTTTAAGTATCTAATGCCATCCAGATACAGTTTTTGAATACTATCCTCTTTAATCATAGAATGGTTTGGGTTGGAAGGGACCTTTAAAGGTCATGGAGTCCAAGCCCGCTGCAATGAGCAAGGACATCTTCAACTCAGTCAGGCTGCTCAGAGCCCCATCCACCCTGACCTCGAATGTTTCCAGGGAAGGAGGATCTACCACCTCTCTGGGCAACCTGTGCCAGTGTTTCACCTCCCGCATTGTAAAAAATTTCTTCCTTATATAATGCAATATGAAACGCATACGAAATAAACCTGAGAGCATACAGTATACCTCATTGTTATAAAATCAGAAATAAATGTGTATGAGACTGCTTCATTGCTGCACATGGATACAAGGTAGGGCACTGGTCTCCCTATGATGCTACTTCCAGTGTTACCTGTGCGCCCTTAAGACTCCAGCCATTTGCTCTTCCAGGAAAGCTGCATCTCTGATTCCAAACGGTTTGAGCACTGGTAGGTTACTGGGTTTTATTACTTTCCATGGAGACCTAGCAATGGGTGCAAAGGTCTTCATCTTTCAATCACTAACACATGCAGTCAGACTAAATGATCTGAGGTCACTACACAGATGCAGTATGGCATGGCAGGTCTTACTTCTGCAAAAAAGCATTGCGTCCAAGCAAGTTTTAGTTATGATTCAATACAGGTTCTGTCCCTAGTGGCTACACATCTAGAGCAAGAAGTGTGGCAAACAACTTACTAGCTATACCGTACTGTGATAAATGGAAAGAAGCACCTCCTCCCGCCTGTATTCAAAGCACTTCTCTTGCCTAACAATGTAAGCAAGTCTATGATACAGACATTACCAGAAAAATTTCCACTACCAGCACTACTTTAGCTTAATCAATACCAAGTTCACACCCAAACACACAAGCAAGCACCTTGGCCACTACTAGCACTTTAATATTACCATCAAACACACTCACTGAGAGCATAATAAAAAATAAAAGAGTTCATGTTCTGTCAGCCATCCTGTTTCACTACTAAACAGTAACAGTCATGTTAAGGAAATCACTCCCTAATCCATCAGAGTAGCAGAAAAGAGAACAACTAAACTCTACTGACTCGAGAAGTACTTTCATGAGAGGTATCTCAATGAAGCTGGCAGAATCAGGACTAACAAGTTTTATGCTGTAACGTTAAGTTTCCCAGGAGTAGAAGACATGTACATTCTGTGCAACAGATGAATAGTTTAAGGCTGGACACTTATTTATCATGTTACTCGTGTGAAATGGATATCTCAGGTTACCACAGGATCTCAACTGCACCACTACCAAGCGCATGAACCTGCAGGAGAAAAAGTTTTCTCCACAAACTGAAATAATCAAGAGCTTCCCCCCCCTCCCCCCCCCAGTTTTATACAAACACAAAAATTCAGAGACGACCCCTACAACAGCTGATATCACTGAACTTCATCTTGTCAACAAGCAACTACTACAGCACAACTTTTATTACGCCCACAGTAACACAGAGCAGAAACGCTCACAATAACGCCCCCAGCCCTCACAAGAGCCCTCCAGCCGAGGCCCACGGCACCGGGGACGAAGAGCAAAGCCCTCCACTTCTGACGTGCAGCAGCACACACAGGCCCGCAGCCCCCCACCGCCCTGAAGGGCCGGACCCTGTCCCAGAAGCACGACAGC
>NW_009593818.1:0-527 GCF_000690535.1 Cariama cristata
GCAGGGACCAAGCTCCACAAAAGGCACCATCAGGCCTGTCCTCCTCCCAGTGCTGCCTATGGCCAGGGAGAGCGCAGAGAGACCTGCCAGAGACTGGGACAGCTCTGCCAGCTGGCCCGCCTGCCCACAGGTCCCTCGAGGAAGAGCTTTAATCCCAGCTCAACTTTTAGGATGGCCTTGCAAAAACAGCACTCATTCGGTACCGAGAGGCAGAAAAGACAAAGCCAGAATGAAATGCATTTGTTGGTCTTGACTGTGTAATTTCTTCCCAGTACGTTTTGGGGCAATTGGTGGGAATACCCAGTGTGGGAAGTTCATGTTGCGGCATTTTGAAAGCAGTGTGCTCGCATGTGCCCACCTTGCAATGTCTTCTTTTTAAATGTGGAGTTCAAGTCACTCGAATGGAAATGGGTTGGACGAGCCGACAGCGAGTGGGACTGAAACAGGCTGAACGACCGCGCCCAGAGGGCGCTGCTCAGGGGCACCAAGTCTACTCGAGGCCAGTAAGTAGCGGGGTTGGACAGGGG
>NW_009593818.1:549-2841 GCF_000690535.1 Cariama cristata
TGATGGCATACACCGCTGTCAGTCCCTCAGTCTATGGACTGCCCTGTCAAATGTCCATCAAATGTCCACAAAATGTCCATTGAGTCCATTTACTCCATGACTTTAGACTCCATCTGTTCTGGTGGTCACTCCACGCTGGGGTCACCTATAGGGTGAAGTCACCTGGTCCAACCCAACTGCTCAAGGAAGGCCGCCTGCAGCCGGTTGTCCATGACCATGTCCAGAGGGCTGTGGAACTCCACAGGTTCCCCGGGCAGCCTGTGCTGGTACTCATCGCCTGTACAGCATCCTTTGCACTCTCCCTTGCTGAACTGCATGAGGTCCCTGTCAGCCCATCTCTCCAGCCTGCCCAGGTGCCCCAGCATGGCTGCACGACCCCCTGGCCAAAGCACCACTCCTCCCAGTTTGGTGTCATGTGCCAACTTGTTGAGGGTGCCCTCTGCCCCATCGTCCACACCGTTACCTAAGGAAGATGTTCAAGAGGATCGGACCCAGTAATGACCCTTCAAAGCTCGATGTCCATTTTTAAATGGACCAGACCAGGTTTTGGCAGGATTGTTGCCTTTTAATTGAAAATAAATCGATTTTGGTCCAAAGGGATCACCATTTAGATTACAATTGATTTCACCCATTTCTTTTCGACACTATTTACATCCTAAACATATCAATAGAGCAATAAGGTTCAATATGATACAGGATGACCCTTCAAAGCTCGATGTCCATTTTTAAATGGACCAGACCAGGTTTTGGCAGGATTGTTGCCTTTTAATTGAAAATAAATCGATTTTGGTCCAAAGGGATCACCATTTAGATTACAATTGATTTCACCCATTTCTTTTCGACACTATTTACATCCTAAACATATCAATAGAGCAATAAGGTTCAATATGATACAGGGGATCAAGATCCAGATGAAATTTCCTGTTGCGGTTCAGGAAGCGATCCTTCAAGGTGTTTACGTACAAAAGAGAAAAGAAAACATTCTCAGTTCGTTCTCAAAGGAACAGAAAACATTTACAGTCAAAAGAGGGGACACATCCATCGTGTGTCAATTTTGTGTTCTTTTCCATGAGCATCTTTTGCTTTCCAGGTATATTTATTCAGTGGGGTTTCCAGGACCAGTGGCACGCTTCCTACGGTAGGAAGCTCCACCAACACTGGTTGTCCCGGAAAGTGGGAAGGATTTCTGGGGTGACTGGGACCTTTGAGAGCTGGGACTATGGTGGGTGGCTTTGGACAAAAAGCTGTAATTTTTGGACATCCATTTGTTCCCCACCGGTCATTTACATTCCTGGCAGCGTTCCACAATGGTCTTCCCACCCAGACTCATGTGGTTTTAGGAAGCGTTTGAGAAGGCTGTTGGTTCTTTCCACTATCCCGTTTGCCTGGGGATAGTAAGGGGTGTGGAAAACCCACACAATTCCGTCCTTGGTTGCCTGCGCCTGGACAACTTTAGCAGTGAAGTGGGAACCATTGTCTGATTTAATTGACTGTGGCTTGGGAAAGGTGCTAAACCGGCACCTTAAAGCGGTTACTGTGTTTTCCCTGGTAGCTCAATGGGATGACTTTGCTTGGACTAGTCCTGATATCACTTCCACTCCTATAAGCACATAACGTTTACATTGGATTTTCAGAACGGACCAGTGTAATCTCTCTGCCAGGTTTCCCAAAGTCCTTTCCCTTGTCTGAGATGCAGAGGGGTTTCTTTCAAGTGGTGTCTGTCTAAATGACTGCGGCACTGGTCACAGGCTGATATGCAGGTGTGACAGTTTTCTCAAGTGACTGGCCAGCCTCTAGCCTGGGCTTCCCGGTAGAGATCTTTAGCTCTGGTATGCCCTCTTTTTAGATGCAGCCAATCCAAAAGCCGTTCCCATTCCTCTGTTATTGGTTCGCTCTGTAGGGGAGTCAGTCGGGATAGCTCGTTGACTTTATTGTTCCATTGGCCAGTTGGAGTTTCATCAGCCTGATGAGAAGCTACCCATGTTACTGCAAAGTTTCCTTGTTTAGCAATAGCTAAAATATCTTGCCACTTTTCCTTTTGCCACACGGGCATCCCATTTACTTCCCACCCATTCTGTTCCCAAAACGGAAGCCATTCAGTGCATCCTTTAAAGACAGCAAAAGAATCAGTATAGATATAAACAGGGAAAGCAGATTGAGCTTCATGTTGAAAGACATTGCATACAACTACTAACTCTCCTAATTGTGCACTGCCTTCTTCTTCTGTAACTATCTTTTGATCAGTTTTTATTTGTAAAGCGACCGCGCGATATTTCCAAGTTTTATTTTCTC
>NW_009593819.1:0-2429 GCF_000690535.1 Cariama cristata
TCCCGCAGGGAACAAGCCCCCACCCTGTGGCCTTTCTGCATAACAATCCCGCTCCTGCCCCAGCAACAACTACAGACATTAACTGCCATCAACTCTGAAAGCAGGCACTGCCTGAAACCTGTAGTCAGCTTTCAGAAAGTGCAGTTACTAAAAGACTTAACTGAAGGAAAAAAGATCTACGCAAAGCAGAAATAGTCCTGCTTTAGCCAAGCCAGGACACCTGCTTTTCTCCCAGGTCAACCCATCTCCCCACAGAGCCTTTCCCCAGCTGAGCACATCTGTGCTGGCCTGGCCGGCCATTCCTACACCCCGTCCCCATGCTCCACACAGCCCCTGACCTGGGGGTGCAGAGCAAGTGGGCTGTCGTGCCCGGGGCCACGGGGTGACTCTGTTGGGCTCTGCTGGTCAGGCTGGGAGGCAGACCCAGCTGATGGTGGTCACTGCCACTGACTACCTCCCACACAAGCTCTTCTGTGGCCATGCAAGATGCTCAGAGGTCCCCTGCCTTGTTCCAGTGCTGGGAGATGTGTTTGGATGCTGCCCTGGATCCAGCCTATGAAAGTTCATTGAGGGTAAAAGGAATCACTCACCAGACTCCTTTCCCTGTGCCTGCTGTGGTCCCTGGGGCTGCAGAGCTCTTGTTTACTGTTTCATACCCAGATGTAGAATATGATCTCTGGGTGACACCACACTGGACAGGCTTGTGCTGAGTGGGGTCCATTCACTGCTGACTCCCTGGCACGCTGTCCCTGAAGATCCCCTGTGTTCTCCTGGCAGCTCCCAAGTCCCTCCAGAAAAACATTCTCCAGCCATCAGTCCTGTCACATGCTGTAGAGCCCCAGGAACTTTAATTGGAGACCATTCACCATCTGCATGGGTGCTGGACACCAATGAGCAAAACCTGAACCAGCCCTAAGTCCCTTGACGACCATACTGGGACCCTGATCTCATCACACTGAGCTTATCGAGAACAAGCAAAACAACAAGGCTCTTTCAAGTCTATTCCTTGGGAATGTTCTTGAGAGCAACTTTATAAGAAAACCTAGAGTCTTCAGGCACTGCTTTCAGGAGATCCTCTTTCATGATGGAAATGCTGTTAGGGAGGTCAGCTCTGTCACAGAAGTGTCCACTGCCTGTCCCTGCCTACGGTCACAGGACTGCCACACAGCAGGGCTGTGATCAAATTGCCAGAGCACTCAGGCCTGACATAGTGGCGGTGAAGGAGAGTGTGGAAGTGTAAAGAGAGCAGGTCTGAAAAGACCAAGCGTTGGTGCTCCCTGGCAGTGCTGATGTGCCAAGACTCTTGTATGCTCCACCTCTGCACACAGGCATTGCTCCTGTAGCACTAGAAGAGGTATCAGAAGAAAGACTTTGGACATACAAGTTGCTGCAAGATACTTGTTTAAATGCAGAGAGAGCACTGTGCCTCATTAACACAGTCTCTGGGTCAAATTCAACATGTAGACAGTGAATTAGCAGTGGCATGAATAAAAACATTTCATTCTGCACAATAAGGAAAACAAAGAAACACCTCCCCCTAACCACCAAAAGTAAAAAACTGAGAAGGTAGGCTGGACCTATAACGAGTTACAATACGAATGCTATGGAGAAGAAAAGTCAATTTCTGCTTCTGAAAAGCATCATTTTCCTCACTGCATCCTTGAGCTCCTGGTTCCTCATACTGTAGATGAGAGGGTTCACTGCTGGAGGCACTGCTGAGAACAGAACTGACACCACCAGATCCAACAATGGGGAGGAGATGGAGGAGGGCTTCAGGTAGGCAAAAAAAGTGGTGCTGACAAAGAGGGAGACCACGGTCAGGTGGGGGAGGCACGTGGAAAAGGCTTTGTGCCGTCCCTGCTCAGAGGGGATCCTCAGCATGGCCCTCAAGATCAGCATTTAGGAGAAAAGGATGAAAACAAAACACACAAAGAGCAATGAAGCATTGACCACAAGAAGCCCAACTTCCCTGAGGTAGGATTGTGAGCAGGAGAGCTTGAGGATGTGGGGGATTTCACAGAAAAACTGATCCAGGGCATTGCCTTGGCAGAGGGGTAGGGAAAATGTATTGGCTGTGTGCAGGACAGCAGTGAGAAACCCAGTGCCCCAGGCAGCTGCTGCCATGTGGGCACAAGCTCTGCTGCCCAGGAGGGTCCCGTAGTGCAGGGGGTTGCAGATGGCAACGCAGCGGTCGTAGGTCATGATGGTGAGGAGGGAATATTCTGCTGTAGCACAGAAAAAGAAAAATAATATCTGTGCAGCACATCCTCAGTAGGAGATGGCCCGGATGTCCCAGAGAGAGTTGGTCGTGGATTTGGGACAGTGGTGGAAATGGAGCTAAGGTCAAGAACACAGAGGTTGAGGAAGAAGAAGTACATGGGGGTGTGGAGGCAGTGGGCGCAGGCTATGGGGGTGAGGATGAGGGCGGG
>NW_009593819.1:2548-13847 GCF_000690535.1 Cariama cristata
ACATGGGGCACTGTCCAAGAGAGAAAGGATAGTGAAAAGTTAAGAAAGATTTCTGTGAGCAAAATCAAATACATTTCTTTTAGAATATACCCCCACAAAGACTTTTCTTTGTCATAATTTCATTCAAATGCTTTTTGTGAGATCAGGTTGGGGCTGCTGAGGGCACTTTCTTTGGAGGGGAAGAAATCCCTCTCTTTCACAGAACTTTTAACCCAAACACTGCTGAGTCCTGAAGGACAAAAGGGCTCCCTGTGCCCCACTGCAGAGTCAGCAGAGCTGCTCTGCCCACGAGTGACCTGCTGGTTACCACACAGGTGCCCTGTGCTCACACCGCTCTCCACTGGAGGATGATCTCACTAACAATGTACTTGAAGAAGGAAATGGACTTCTGGGAGTGTGGAAGAGTCCCGTTTCAAAGTCCATTTCTCCAAACTCTTTTCTCTTTCCTTGTGCAGCTGAGCAGAGAGGGATGCAGAAGGGTGCAGTGACGCTGTGCTGCCTGGAGCTGTCCCTGCTGGGAGCTGTTTCTCTGTCCCCGCATCTCCTCCCTGTCACTGCTCACAGACCCCATCCCACCTGCTGTGTGCTCAGCTCTGCCCTGCAGACCCCTCCTGGCAGCAGGGCACTGCCCAGGGCTGTCTCCTTCTTTGTGGTTCCTAAGTAGTAGCGCGTTTAAACCCTGATGCTGCAAGCAAAGTTGATGCTGGTGCCTTCTACAGGCAGAGGAGTGGGTAAAGGCAATTATGAGGTTTCTGGCTGATCTGCTGATTCCTCCTATTAGTGATTTAGGATTCTCAGTGACTTATTCAAACTTTAAATTCCCTTTCCTCCTTCTCTTATAAGCAAGCTGAGAGCACAGATGCTGGAAATATCTTCATCTCTAAGGTAGCTCCTGCCTTGACCTTCCTTTTGAAATGCTGCCTCTTCCAATGTCCTGGGAGTGATCTGGAGCTGTGAGCAGCCCTGACCCACGCAGCACCCTCTGGACAGCAGAAGGACCCTGCTGTGCCAGGGGTCACTCCTTTCACCCACAGCTTCTCCCTGCAGCACCATTCAGAGCTCCCCCGTCAGCTGAGTGCTGACCCTAGCAGACAGCAGAGTGCCTACCCTGACACAGAGCTCCCTGGGAGCCATCCATGGGAGAAGGCAGCCTTCATACCCTGTCCCTCTGATGGTGTAACTGGTAATGCCTGCTCTGCAGAACCTCCTCCTCCTCTGTAACAGAGATACCACCATCTGTGAGCTATGTCAGCTTTAGGAGATGTCTCCAGGAATTACAGTTTCACTGCCCTGAATGCAGAAACCTACTGTGTCAAGGGCTGCAAAGATTTCTCCTCCTTTGAGCTGTCAGCATGTTCTCCACTGCCTTTAACCTCTCTCTGCCTGGCTCCTCTCCCCTGGGTGCCCATGGGCAGTGCCCCCAGCCCTGCTGCGCTTTGCAGAGGAGCTGCTCCTGGGCAGAGCTGTCTCTCTGCAGCACTGCCCACTTGCCAGGAGCTCCTTCCATCCCAGGAGCCCAGCCCAGCTCAGCAGCACAGGAGCAGCCCAAGGCATTTTAATGACCTCTCCAGTGGGCTTGGTGCCAAGTTAACGAACCTCAGAAACTGAGAGGTCATTGAAGAAACGTCTCCAAATTCAAAGTCAGATGCAAGCTCCAACCCTACTGGAGCATTAATGGGTCCCACTGAGGGGCACTACCAACAAAGCCTCCCCAGGGGATCATTACAGCAGAAGACTCCAGGCAGTGGTGACAGGTAGGCAAAGGAAAGGAAAAGGTGACTCTGGGAGAGACGAGGGGATCCCAGGGACACCTCACAGAAAGACAGATTTTCTACGACGAGCTCCTGCAGAAAATCATACTGTATTTGTATCTACATGGTGTCATGAAAATTTCCCTCCCTATTGTGGTAATCAGTGTTTACATAATGAAAATCTATTACTTTTCTTTATGTATATATATTTTTCACATTGTATACTGATTAGTCATGCCTGAGTAGGAATATCTTTAATTAAAGGACAGCAGATCATTGCAAGGACCAGAAGGACAGCCCTTCCCTGGAAATAAAGACTTTGCTTGTCAGTATCTTACAGCTGTCCATGTTAGATAAAACATAGCCTGGGCAACCAAGGTAATGCCAGCATCCTAGGCACTCTGACACATTTTTTAAACCCTCCCGTTGTCTGGTGTCATAGATAACTATAGCAAAACTGACTCGAGAGACATCTGGATCAATGAACAACTCTCATGACTGCTGATGGAACATCACACTGCAGAAATATAGTTGCTTTGACAAGTTTTTACTATGATTAGCAATCGGTAGTGTGTGTCTGAATTAGGATTAGTCAAATTAGGTTGTACTTGTGCACTTGAAGGGTATGAAAACCCTCTGTATAACCACATTCAGGGTGCCCCAGTTTAGCTGGGATGCCTTATGTGGCTAAATAAATAGTAACCCTGCTAATTCTACAATTTGCATCCTAGCCTCTCTCCATGGTCAGCACGGGCAGAGGTCTCCAGTAGAAGAATTGTTGGAACACTGGATTCCGTTGATGAGATGGCCAGATCATCAAAAGCCTGGACTCTGTGTCAAGAAATTTGGCCTGAAGTGACTGTCTTTGGTGACACATAGCAAACATGGCCACAGTCTGGTTCTTTTGATGATATTAAGCTGATCTATGTATGCTAGCAATTGGAGGATCAGTTCTCATCACAAATGATAATTGTGACAAATGTGATAATTGGGATAATTACTGCACTATTGGTATATCTGAGATAATTACAGGTGTCAAAAAACATTTTGCCCTCTGGAGTGGAGAATAAGTAAAGATCTGGAAACAAACATGGAAAAGAAGAGTTCTTTACATTCTGAAATTTGTAAATATCAGAAAAGTTTTTCCCTTCAGGAAACTGAGTAAAAATCTCCAGATAAACAGGAAAATTAGCAGTGTTCCACATTCGGCTCCACCTGCCCATATCCTGTTGCTCTTTTTTCTGCTTTTGTTCTGGTTTCTCCCCCAACTACTGCTTCTGGTTTGCAAGCACCTCTCTGACAAAAATGAGGTTATTTCGGAAATGAGTCCCATTGTCTGACTCAGTTCTTTAAAGGGTGCTGTGCTGCCACAGGACTTGCTTTTCAAGGCCCAGGACAGTGTTCTGGCTAGTGGCATGGGACACAGGACATGTTTCCAGCCCTCCGGTAGTTGCTTCCACCACTGTAAGCACATGATTTTACCTTGCTGGGTTTGTGTGAGTGTGATATAGTCAATTTGCCAAGCCTCCCCATATTTATATTTCAGCCATTGTCCTCCATACCACAGAGGCTTTAACCGTTTCGCTTAGTTAATTGCAGTGCGTGTTTCACATTCATGGATAACCTTGGCAATAGTGTCCATAGCCATGTCCGCCCCTCGATCATGAGCCCATGTATATGTGGCATCTGTTCCATGATGGCCTGAGGTGTCATGGGCCCACCAAGCTAGAAAAAGTTCACCTCAAATCCAGAGCTGGGATTCTAACTCAGATCCCTCAGGTGGAGAGTCCAAGAAATATCTCACCATTTAAGGTTGGGCTGGCACTTAAAGGGGATGGCAGACACTCTGTATTATCCCCTTCCTCTCCCAGGGAAAGAAATGAGAAAAAGTTGAGAGACTCATGGTTGGAAAATTAAAATTACTTTAATGAAACAATAACAATGAAAAAAGAGTATAACAATATTGATACTAATACTATTAATAATAATGGAAATAAAACAAAAAATGCACAAAACCAATATTGAGCTTCCCAGTGATGATCAGGGAAAAGGAGGCCGTGGTAACTCCCACCACTGACATGGCAGGGTGGGCACTTGGATGTCCCAGACTGGACTCTGCCTCTGACAGGAACTGGATTCAGGAATGCACACATCAGGATTGGAGGCAGCAGAATGACCCGGGTCCCACAGGGATGCTGGCCATGAAAGAAGGAAGACTCTCCCCTGTGATCACTTAGCTTTATACTGAGGATGACGTGGATGGGATGGAATGCCTCATTGGTCAGTTTTTAGTCACCTTTCCCATCTGCACTTTTCTGCAGATGCAATCTTTTTACAGCTTTTCACTTCCTTAAAATAGGACGGCCACCAGTGACATTGGTTCCAATTGGAATAAGCATAAACATGGGCCTTTCTGTGTACCAGTCCCACCATTACTTCAGTAGCAACTGTAAACATCGAGTGTTATCAAGTCTGAAAGCAGACACTGTCTGAAAACCATGTAGCTGTACTTTCAGAAAGTGCAGTTTCTTAGAAGAAACTTAAGTGAAATAAAAACTACTGAAAGGAGAAATAGTCCTGTTTTAAACTAACCAGGACACCTTTCCAAAGGGATATGCAAAGAAATACCAGCATTCCCCTGTAACTTCAGTACCACTATTCTGCCTGGTATACAGTGGATTTAGTTTCTTCAGTCGTTCATACACTTTCACCTGTCCTGATACAACAACCATCTCTAAAGTAATCTTTTCAGATGCAGACTGTCTAGACAAACACTCTTAAATCCAGTTTTCTTTTCCCCTTCCTCTTTGTTCATTCAGATTCCTCTCACCTATGCAGCTGCTTTGACCTTCAGGGCATTAAAAGCTTGCCTGTCTTTCAGTAGGCTAATTGTCTCCTTAGCCAACTCTTTATTTAGGTTTATATCTACCTTTTTCTATCTATCTGTCTAAAACATTTCTCATAAGGTTATCCTGTGTAGAAAGGAAACCTCATTAGAGGCAGCTTGTATATAGCAGAGTTGAGGAGTGTGTTTTATTGTTTATGAAACATTATCATGCTTTGCTTTGTGTGCAAAGAGGAAAAACCCTTCAGTGCCTGTGTGCAACCAGTTCTCTAAGGAGAGGAGGTGAGAGCTGGTACAATGGAGCTGTAACATGCAGTCGCAGACTTCAGTGGAGAAGGCTGTTATAAGGAAAAGGGATGTAAATCCCAGGCGGCCTCAGCAATGGTGAGGTTGGGGAGGTGAGAGGCAAGGGTGTCTATACAGTGTCAGAGCTCAAGGGACTGCTTTCTGTGCCAGCCCAGACCTCCACAGAGGAGAATTGGGTGGCACACAGCCCGGTACTGACTGCAGGGTTTGGCATCCAACAAGAAATGCTCCATACATGCAAACAATGCAGAAAATAGTTAACACCGCTGTCAGCAGAGATGGTGCTGTCCCCAGTCAGAAAGATAACCAGGAGCCAGGATAAGGTGGTGCATCTGGAGCAAGACTCCAGAGAGGGCAAATTCCCCAGGAATAAGTCCATAGAGTGTTACAGATACTGGTTTGCCACCACCCACATGATGATGAGGCTTATCACAACCACAATCATGAGGCAACTCATGAGGAGGAAGAGATTTGTCGAAGACTTAGAGACATTGCTGATTTGCAGTAGGGGAAACTCTATCAATGGTGTTGGATTGTCCCACTCCCTTTTCTTCATGGAAGGCCCTGTTTCTTCTTGGCCACTGTCTTCTAGTAGGACACCTAAGAGGAATAAAATTTGTGTATTTCTAAGTTGCTTAAAGAAATGGGGAAGGAAGTTCAGAGAGGTGAAATGTGGAGGTGTGTGTACCACTGAGTGCATTCATGTGCCGTAGACGTTCTCTGCCTTGTGACAGGTGAAAAATGTATTCTAGAGGGCAATGTCTCTGGTCCTTCCAAAACCCCTTCTAACTGCACAGGTGACATGCTCCACAGGCATTCTTCTTTGGTTGTGTGTAGTTAAAGGCACAGGCCAGAAAGCCAAGGAAGTGTAACATAGCACACACAGGAATTGGTAATGAGCCTGTCCAAGACAGGGAAGATGAATGTCACTGAGATGGCTGGAGTTGTTCCAGGAGTCATACACAGAAATATCAGGGCTCTGTCAGGGGTGCTCAGGGAAACGAGTCCTTCCCTTGCCCAGGCAGAGGCAGTTCATTGCAGCAGCAACAGTGTCTCCCTGGCCGCCTGTTGCCACTTCCAGAGGCTGGCAGCACCTCAGCCCTGTGCTATATTGCTCTCCTCCACATATTCATAGAATCACAAGATCATTTAGGTTGGAAAGAACCTTTAAGATCATTGAGTCCAACCATAAACCTAGCACTGCGAAGTTCACCACTAAACCATGTCCCTAAGCACCACCTCTACACACCTTTTAAATGCCTCTGGGGATGGTGAGTCTACCACTTCCCTGGGCAGCCTGTTCCAAAGCTTGACAACCCTTTCAGTGAAGGAATGTTTCCTAATATCCAATCTAAACCTCCCCTGGCTCAAATTGAGCAATTTCCTCTTGTCCTATCACTGGTTACTTGGGAGACAAGCCTGACTCCCACCTCAATACAACCTCCTTTCAGGCAATTGTAGAGGGTGATTAAGATCTCCCGTCAGCCTCCTCTTCTCCAGGCTAAACAACACCAGTTCCCTCAGCGGCTCCTCATAAAACTTGTGCTCCAGACCCTTCACCACCTTCGTTGCCCTTCTCTGGACAGGCTCTGCACCTCAAGGTCTTTCTTGTAGTGAGGGACCCAAAACTGAACACAGGATTTGAGGGGTGTCCTCACCAATGCCAAGTACAGGGGGACGATCACTGCCCTTGTCCTGCTGACCACACTATTTCTGATACAAGCCAGGATGCTATTGGCCACCTGGGCACACTGCTGGCTCATATTCAGCCAGCTGTTGACCAACACCCCCAGGTCTTTTTCCGCCAGGCAGCTCACCAGCCACTCTTCCCCAAGCCTGTAACATTGCATGGGGTTGTTGTGACCCAAGTGCAGCACCTGGCATTTGGCCTTGTTGAATTCCGTACAATTGGCCCCATCAAGCCAGCCTGTCCAGACCCTCTGTAGAGCACTCCTACCCTCAAGCAGATCAACACTCTTGCCCAACTTGGTGTTGTCAGCAGTCTTACTGAGGGTGCACTCAGTCCCTCTGTCCAGATCATCTATAAAGATATTAAACAGAACTGACCCCAAAACCAAGCCCTGGGGAACACAACATTCCACTTCACTCCAGCTGTTCACAGCTTGGTATAAAGAGACTATGGGAGACCATGTCAAAGGTCTTCCAAAAATCTGGGTACGCAACATCCCCTTCTTTGCCCTCCTCCATGTGTTTTACAACCCTTTTCTGGTCCTTCAAATACCTGGAGATGGCGGCAAGAGGACTTCCCATATCTCCTTCCCTGGTGAGGCTGACCAGTCTGTAAGTCTTCCAATCCTCCTTCCTGCCATTTTTGAAGACTGGTTTCATGTCTGCCTTTTCCAAGTGCACAGGAACCTCTCTGACAGCTCTGGCCTTTCCAAGGTGTTTGAGAGAGGTCTCACAATGACACTGGGCAGCCGCCTTGATCTCCCCAACACCAAAAGTCTTCTCAATATCCCACACTTCCAGAGGAGTGCCCAGGACACAACACACACCTGTCCAGGTCTGCAGGGCCAGTTCAGAAGAGAATGAAAACTGATTTCTTCCTACAGACCCACCACTCCATTGGGCTCTCTGTGCAGCTCAAGGCTTTCTTGAACATTTTTTTCAGTGCCTCCCCTGCCCCTGTGCTTTCTGTTCCGCAGGCTATAGGTGAGACGATTGAGCAAGGGCATGAGGATAGTTTTGAAAAAGAGCTGGGTTAAACTCTCTCAGGAGGTTTGTTGTGGGAATCACAAAGACAAGGATGAGGGTGCTGTAGGAAAGAATGGCACGAGTGAGGTGAGAGGAGCAGGTGGAAAAGGCCTTCTGCCTGCCCACGCTGGGTGGGAGAGCTTCCCCAGGGTGGCAGTTCTGATGCACACACAGGATGCCAGCGCAAACAGGAAGGGCAGAGCTGGATCTGAAGCAAAACCCAAGTTTTTGAGGGTCTTTGGGACCCCATGAAGGCCATCACTGAAAAAACTGTAAAGGAAATAACCATTCGAGGTGTCTGTCTGTGGAGGCTGGTAAAGCAAAAATTTGGAGACACTGTTTACAGGTGGTAAAGGCAATGTGGAGGTGGCTCTGATGCCATGTAAGTCCTTCGTGTTTATCACCAGAATGGCTGAACCCTGACCCCCAAGGCCTGGAAAAGAAGATCTGTTCTCTCAAATGTTTTGCAGGGCTCCAACTATGGTCACTGTGAGTGGGTTTGTGTTTTGAGGGGTGAATTTAGTGCCAAGTGCTGTTGTTTTAACCATAAGGCTATGGTTTTCTGAGGATTTGGCAAGGCTTGTGATATCCCCACAACCCATTCTGCTTCTTTCGTAGACCTGCTAATGGTCCTCCATCACCTAAGATGTCCCAGCCCAAAACTCGCGTGGATCCTTTATTTGGATCCATACCCGAACACAGAAATGCATTTTCTGATTCTTCTGCTGCACTAAACTAAAAAAAAAATATAAATCAATCTATTCCACATTGGCATGACGAGCCCATGGTCTTCAGGTCTCCTTCCTGCCTTTACCACACTTAATGCTACACCTACACCACTCTCTCCCTGCACTCCCATGTGCCTCACAAACCCTTCACTCTTCTCCTGCAGTAATGGACCATCACTCCAGGGGGGTTGTGCATACTCCAGTCCCAGGGATGTTTCCTGAGGTCCATCCAAGTGTGGGGAGTGTAAGCGGTGAGGAGAGCAAAGTCAGTTAATTATGGGAAGGGTCTTCTGGGGTCTTTTAAGACCCCTGATGGTTGTCTTCTTGTGTCCACTGGATGACCTCTTTGTCTTGAGTTTGCACAGTTCAGTCTTGTAGGTGTGACAAGGGGGAGTTGAAGATTATTGGGTCCCAGTTAATTAATCTAATGACCACTTTGCCAGGTTGTCATATAAGTCATCTATGCTCAGCAGCTTAAAACAATCAGTTTCAGGTGTTCTCAGTGTTACAGAACTTTACATACCCTTACTCCCTTTACAATTCCCTTATTGTCAGAGTCATCCTGACCAAAATTCAAAGCAAGGTATAATCAAACCTTGTAATTATCAACTACAAATCCGGTATACTACTACTGTTTTTCCTATACAAGTAGCTTGTTGTTCTGATGAAGAGATTTCTATGGTTACCTATTTCAAACCTAACTTATACACTATGCTTTACAATTTCCTACTTCTTAATCAAACCTAACTCTTCTGTATAATCAAATCCTCATTATTTTATCAGAGTATCTGCAACAGTACTGAGCCCTCTGGTGCTGAGTTCCTGAACTGCAGATCCTGAAAGACTGACCAAGCCTCTAGAGAAGTAGAAGTCAGAAGAAAATCTCCAGGTTTCTGTTGGCAGACCCTACTGAAGTCCCTCACTGAAGAGACCATGGAGGGAATGAGCAGACAGGGTTGCCGTCACCGAGGACTGGTGAAGTGGGAAGTTGGGGACACTTGGTACAGGAGGAAATTTAAATGTGGGGATCACTGTGAATGCCCTGACGTGCTTCACCAAGCAGGATTACCAAACCTGGACCCCACCCCCTGCAGAGAGGGATCCTTTCTTGGATCATCCTCTTGGGATGCTCTAGGCTCTTCCTGGGGGAAATACGATGTGCGAGAGTGTGATGCCAGGTGCAGGTCAGCAGTAGGACATCACCCAGGCTTTGTGGAAGGTGGGTGAAGAGGCAAAGAAGTACTGGGGACCTAAGGAACTGCTGTCCTGTAATGAGCCTCAGTGGAAGAGACAGCAGCCATAGCCAAGAGGACACAGGTCTCAGTTCTGTTGGGGGCTCAAAGCCCCACCAAGGCCCTTGGCCATCCCCACCACAGCTACACTGTCCTATTCCTGTGTCCGCTTCCTTGCTTTCAACAGCAAGCTTTTCTTTTCTGAGGTTTTGCCAATGCCCATCAGTTCCACACAACCCATCCAGCTTCTTCCAAAGACTTGCTAAAGCTCCTTTGTCACCCAAGATTTCCAAGTGCCAAACATACTAGAATCCTCTATTTAGCTCCACATCCCAGCACTGAACTGCACATCCTCCTTCTGCTGCTGCCACACGGTGAAAACTCAACCTATTTCACTTCAGCATGACACCTCCCGACATTTCATTTCTTATTCCTGCCTTTAATGCACTCACTGCTACACCTACACTGCTCTCTCCCTGCACTCCCATGTGTCTCACAAACCTCTCCCTCTTCTTCTGCAGTGAAGAGACCTCATCCCAGGAGGTCTGTGCATCTTCCATGCTCATGGATGTTTCCTGAGCTCTAGGCAGGTGTGGGGAGGGTTGGAGAACACGGTCAGCTCATGAGGCATGACAGGACACAGCCACCCCCAGCAGTGGGCATTTCTCATCGCCTAAGCTGAGCCATGGGTGAAAATAACTGTATCATCCCTGATTTGCACAGGAGGGGCCTTCCTTCCTCCCGCCTTCCCAGGATGGAGATTCTCCTCGTCTCTTACGCCAACAGACATCAACTGCTTTCCATTGCTGTGCTCAGACATGGTTTAAGGTTTTGCTAAATCCATCAGCCATCCCCTTGTTTCTCACTGATATCCCCCTAACCCTCTCTCCCAGCCCTACACATGGCCAATCACCGCTGCTCAGGGCCACCCACTCTTCAGAAGAATGCTTGAGCTTCCTGGATCTTCCTGGTGCTTGTTACACTCTTCCTGGTTTCCTCCAGAGCTCACAGTGAGCTTTCTTGTTCATAACAAGGCCTTTTGACCATCTTGTAGGAAACAACTGTCCTTTATTGATTGTCTGTGCAGAAAGTCACAGAGAAGTACCAAATAAATCAAAACGGATATCGAGTGATATGCTGGGAAGAACCAGGTGAGCTATCCCCATGGCTGTGTCTTCCTGGTAAGGAGTCTGTCCTGAGAAGGGGATCCAGCCTCTGCCACTCTCTAGAGAGGGAGTGTCCATGCCACCTGGGAACAAAAAGGGTGACCTTTGAAGAATCACCCTTCATTTGAACCACTTTGGATGTGTCCTTGACGATGGGCTATCATGCCTTACATGGCAAACACTGATTCCATTGGCATTGCCCAGAGTTGCTGCCACAGAAGCAGACTGATGCTTTTTTTTTCTTTTTTTTTTTCTTTTTTTTTTGTAATAGATATTTCCACTCTTAGGGAAATCACAGAAACACCTGAAGGATTATTGATGCATTATTGACAGAAGTCCCACCAGGTTTGCATCTCAAGAAATGGGATGCCAGAGGCCAAGAGAAGGAGCGTTTCAGCACTGTCATAGGATTTGGGAAACCAAAGCATGCTCTCTTCTCCCTGTCTCCTGGACACCTAAGGAGGAATCACACTTCTCCGGAAAAAAAGCTCAGGTATTCCCAGGAATCTCAGGAGACATAACATACTGATTCCTGGGTTCAAGGAGCTCATCAAAT
>NW_009593820.1:0-50387 GCF_000690535.1 Cariama cristata
ATGAGCTTTCTCATCTTATTTTCTCCCCCTGACCTGTTGAGGTGGGGGAGTTGAGAGAGCAGTTGGGTGGGTGTCTGGATGCAGCCCAAGGTCAACCCACCACTACTTCCTTTCTGAAAAGGTTCTGAATACACATACAACACTCCGATGTGGAAAACTCAAGTTAATCAACCTATTAATCTGGTTGAAATGAATGTTTTGATGTACTTTGACTAAAGCCTATGTGAGACAGCAGCTTGTATGAGGCACAGCAGACACTTCCTTAATTTAAGAAGCAAAGTCAGGATAAGATCCAGTTAACTTTGCTTAAACTATTATGAGTTATTAAAACTGAAGATCTGGCCCTATAGGTCAGTGGAAAAATAACTGACCTATGTTGACTTTGAGCCAAAATCCAGTAACTTAGCAACTGAAAGCAAGATGAGACCCAGTGGCAGACAACTGGAGCCAGCAGAAATTCAGGTCAGACTTCAGGTGCTAAAATTTCACACAGAAAGTAACCAAACATTGGGATGATTTGCAGAGAGCTATTGAAGAATTTTCATTATTTCATTTTATTATCTTTCTAAAAATCTGTTCTAACTCCTACCACAAAATATGATGAGGATGCAGGAGTTACCAACATATTTTGACCTGGATTATACTGGAAGTCACATGGATAAATGTAGTATTCCCTTCTGGTATAAAAATTCCATGAGGGTGAATGAGATCACAGCCTGCAATGATAGCGTTCACTGTCTAGCACCACAAATGTTTAGAAGCAGAATTAGAGCATGGTGATTTCATGTCAGAGGACAATGCTTTATTACTATTTGATTTACTTAGTAATATAAGTACATAGAATCAGAAAAGGGGAAACTGCTTTAGAATTCATTACATCAAGAAGATGAGTAGGCAGGGGTTGCTGCCCAGGAAATCTTAAACTTTCCATTAAGGCTAATTCAGTATTTTTCCTGGGCACTTAAATTCACATAAAAATACATTCTTTGCTATTGTATGGTTTCTGTCAAATTAACCCCTGAGTACCCCACCCTCAAAGGTAACACCATTGTATTCCATGCAGCAGTATGACATACCACATCTTCAGTGAATGCATTGCCCTTGGGTACACCAGAGGTTAGTTAAGCGGTATTTCTGGATGTTTGATTACCATGTTGAGTTAATTAATGGGCTGCATGCGATCTGTATTAATTAGACCACGCTCAAGCCTTGATAAAGTGTATGTCGTTATAGTACAGCATAATAGTTTCACAAATCCCCTACAAACTGTGGTTAATTACAAGCTCATCATGATTTCAGGATTTAAGGGAAGAAAAAGAAGATAAAATAAGTTTTTCTTAATGGTTGTAAAATGGTTCTAAGAAAAATCTTCCATGAAGTGAAAGTAAGGATGCTTTTTTGAAGATGAAATGGTGTGGTGGAAAGAAACAATTTTTCTTTTAGAAAGATAGTTTGACAGCTTTCCTCTAACTACATCATCTGTGGGAGGAACTAGCTTAGGAAGGAAAAAAAACACAGGGGACACACATTGCTTCAGTGGAGGGGAGGAAAGATAGTAGCCTATAGTTACTATTTCTTCAAATTTTATAGTCAGCTCTACTCATAGTATAAATGCCGCTTTCCAAATGCTATGAGAGCACACCTACCACTTCTCACAGCACAAGCTCCCACCATAGAAAGCCTTGCTTCACTCCTGCAATTAAGATTTCATCCTAGTTGTCCTTGGTTTCAACCCATTTGACCACTACACTCTCATGGATGCTCAGAGGCAAAGACATATGACCAAATTTGATAGCAGGGCTGTACTGCCTACACTCTTCAGGCAGAAGATCATATATATAGGTTTGGTAAGACACATACTGCTTCTCTGCCAACTCTAAAGGCTCAAATTCAGGAGCTAATAAGCAAATTAAACAGAGCTAATTGACGACTGCCTGCAGTAGGCAATCAGTAGCTGCCAGGCGATTTGTATGTGCAATTCTAATGCACTATTGACACATTTCTGAAAAAGCACCTTCAAAAAAACCCAACTAATTAACTTTTCACTGATAGTATGTGTTCCTTTATTTTGATGTACCTGCCATTTGCGCTGTAGAGCAGGATTATCAGTTCAATCTCTGGGTTCGTGCTAGTTTGGCTTTTGGACTTGTGCACCCCAGATGAAGTCTTGATGATTGGTGTGGGGTCCAAAAACCATAATTATTCATGTTGCATCTCTAGAAACTTCCACATTTTTTCTGTTTGTATTGAACTAAATCCTGCAGTTCTTCACCCTTATTCTGGCACAACTGCCCTTACTGTCTACAAGAGTTTAGGTTGAGCGCAGAGAAGGACTTTGTCCTGCTGGGTTCCATAAAATTCTTAAAAAAGAATAACATGTAATACTAAATATAATAGTTAATATATTTATTTTATAAACATATGTCTATTATATATAATATTTAATAAAATTAAAATTTGATGAGCTATGTGGAACTGATTGTATTTAAATTACAATTATTCTCTTTCCTCAGTTATCTGAAGAACAGAGTCCTTCTGCAACATTAATAATTGCATGTTTACACTGATTCTCTACAGCATCATTTGACCTCTTCAGCTATTCCTCTCCATAGGATAAAGGCTTATTGCATGGAAACAGCAATGCAATGGTAAGCTCAAATATAAATTTAAAAATATTATCAAGGCAGATTAGAGAGTATTTGTTCAGTTATTGCCTATGCAAGTCATTTTGCAGGACATGAAAAGCAATCAGCTTCATTTCAGGAATGCTGTTTCACTTACCAAGCACCTTGATCAAGACAGATGCAAATACAGCTCTGTCTATCTTTAAAATGGTGGCTGATCATAACTCGTTTAATCTAAGACCTCATTTTCAATGACTACAAGAAATGTAATAGTTGCTGGGGAAAAAGTGGCCTGTGCTAACCAGACAAAGCACTTGTCTGGGTAGACAAACAGCTTTCAAAAAGAAAAAGAAGAGAAACCCAGAAATAAAAGCAGAAAACAAGCAGAACAATAAAAAAATCCCACCTCAGTAGGAGCTGAGATTACTCAGTATTTCTTATAACAAAGCAGGAAGAATGATTCTCAGCACTGTTGAATCAAACCATCATAAGAGAAGTTTTAGTGCATTGTAAAAGCAAGATGAACTTTTCCATTTCCCTGTAGAAACAAGCGACGGTCTTGCAACACAACAAATTTCTTCTGCTTTGACTTCCTTTTCTTAAACTTTACTGGATTGTGGCCAGTGGCAGGACATATACCTAAGTAAACTACCTGCTCACAAAAGACAGGGGACCTTATTCCTCCATAAACCCCACTTCACCACAGAGATTTCTTACTTTTTCCCATACTAGATAAGTAAGTGGCAACTAACAACAGAGATTTAGTATTCACCTGTACCTTGCAGCATAAGGAAGGACAGCAAATAAGAGATGGATGTAAATGTTGAGGGGTTAATTTTGAGGAGGCTGAAAGCAGGTGAGTGAGGTAGAGAAGAGGAGCACACAGCAGCGGTTTTCCGGTAGATGGCTCTGTTATACACCAGACTGTCCTGCAGCTCCTGCACCTCTCCCCAGTGAACCTACATTTTGTCTCAAGCAAACCTTTTAACACAAAACAGATGCACAGATCTTTGCCTTTTTGTTTGGGCACCAGTGTCAAGCGTAAGTGTCTTTTTTATTATTACTAGTTTTCCCACCGATCGTAACATGTAATTATGGAACTACCATGACAACAGAAACTTTCACAGTTAAACCCCAGGACACAGAATAAACAAGCACTTGGTAA
Source organism: Cariama cristata (assembly GCF_000690535.1). Classification (NCBI taxonomy): domain Eukaryota; kingdom Metazoa; phylum Chordata; class Aves; order Cariamiformes; family Cariamidae; genus Cariama; species Cariama cristata. The sequence goes on from NW_009593820.1 coordinate 3,790, forward strand.
GCTGATAGGCTGAGTGAGGACTAATAGCTGATGTAGAGAGTTCTGCTGAATTATTGGTTGCACATCTATTCAGATAAAATTTAACAAGGCCAATTAAAGCTTTTTGTTTAATGCAAGGTTACTTCACAAATGGTATTTCCAATTTCAGAATTTTTGTTGTTTTGTTTTTTGCAAAGAGCACAATATGGGATTGATGAGTCTTGTTATTTTGCCTATAAAGAGAGGTCTTAAATGCTTACAAATGCCTGCCAAGTGCAGCCATTCAGTTCTACACCACAGAACTAGATGAGTCTTGCTCGAGTTATAAAATGCATTAATTTAAGATTATACCCCTGTATGCTGTGGAACATATGTAGGTACAGCACAAAGCTGACAATTTGTCAGGCCCTTCTCCAAGCCCTTTTCATGAAGAATGAGATCCCATTTGGATCAATTACAAGTGAATAGACATTATACACTCAAAATCCTGCCTTTGTTGCTTAACAGTGCGAAATATTGTTGGTATAATTATTTTTGTGCAGTCCTCTTGCCCTGTGGCATTGATCCAAATGTGATTTCAACTCTACCTGGCTCTAACCCAAGACCACTCCACATAAAGGCCCTCAGGATCCTAATTCTGTCATTCAACTGACTATGACCAGTGTCTGTGTGGTTTTGGTTCAACATGCAATGGTACATCCAGGGAAAACCAAATATTTTTCTATTTGTCAGTGGCCTTCTGCAGAAATTGATGGAAGTCTCTTGTACAATGCAAGTTCTTCAGCGATTTGTCCTGTTTATTTGATACGCTTTTAAGTTCCATGTTCCTGAATGTCTTTATGTGACACTATTTCTCCACTTTGGCCCCTGATATTTTTGGAGCCATTATAACGTTCTGATTTTAAACTCCTGATACATCTGTTGCATTACACAGAAGCAGCCATGCATGCAAATAAAGTAGGTTCCCTAAACACCTTTATTAATTGGGGCACCGAATCCATTCTGAGTAGCACATAATTCAGAAGGGAGATGAAACATATGACATATAAGCAAAGGGTGGGACAACTGGGTTTGTTTAGCATGGAGAGGAGAAGACTGAGGGAATTTCAGCCTTCTAGTACATAAAGGAGTGTTATAAACATGTCAGAGTCAGTTCTCAGATGTACACAACAGAACGGTAAGACACAACAATTACAGATTTAATATGAAAATTTCCAACTAGATATGAGGAAAAACTCTTCACATTGAGGATTTTAAGCACTGGGATAGGGGTCAAAAAAGTGAAAAAGAGAGGGACCAACTTTTTCATTTTGGACATTTTCAGAATTTGATTGGACAAAGCCCTTGGCAACCTTATACCACTCCAGACCCAACCCTGCTTGGAGCAGGAGCTTGGATTAGATGACCTTCTGAGATTCCTTCCATAGAATTTCTCCACAATTCTATGACCAACATCTCTCCTGTGTTGTTTTTTTCACTTCACCACATAAGGAAAGGGTACCTAATATATTTTTCTAGAAGTTTTGGGTGAAGAAAGCCAGGACAAAACTCCTTGGATTAGAAGGACTTGGAATTTGTGATGCTATTTAGATCTTTGCAAGGGAGGAGGAAGAGGAACAAAATCTGGGTTTGGCTCTTAGGAGAGTTCATTTTTCTACAACAATGTGTGTTATCATTATAAAACTTTTCTTTATGCCAGAGAAACAATGATGTTTAACTGTGGCACTCATTCCCATGTCCTCATGTTGGACACAGGCTATTGAATGTGTTGTAGATACTTCCATTCTAAGAAGACTCCGTTCTCGCTTCCTGGAATCCTCAAACCCTTATCCATACTTACACGTCTCTAAAAAGCAGGTGTAAAACAAATCTGATGTCTTATGCTAGACTGTACTACTGAGCTGAGGGGTACAGCTTTCTCTTATCAACTGAAGTATGGTAATCAGGGTCCTTCAGTTCCTGTCCTAGCAAGATTAACTCTGGACCCTCTCTGATGGGGCAGTTTGACAAATCAGTCTTTGACTAAAGCTAAGGCTAGCAGGCCCCTGTACTTTGGTGTATGTAACGCATCCCACAGAGTTTCTGTGATGTTTTTTAGAGTTGGAGAGAGGTGGAGTTGGGCACTGTGGTCATAGGAAAACCAGAGCTTTGGAGATTTATGCTTCAGTATACATCTTTAGAGGACACGAAGGAGGTACTCCTTACATTTACCTGCAACCCACTGCAGCAACATGGAGGATACTTTCTCTCTTAGCAGACATTACAAACAGATAATCGAGTTCAAGCTTTTCTCAGAAATAACTTGCAAGAGACAGCTTTTCATGCTACATAACATAAACAATTGCTAAAATATGCAGATCAGGAAAACTAATGATGTGTAATACTATAATGTTTTAAATGTCTTAATTTAGTTTATAGGCACTCCAAAAAAAACCTCTTAAGGAGCCAAGCATCAATAATGTGAGCCTGTGCTAGCTGAGTAATTACCTCTTAAATATTAATTTGCTATATGCTATTCATCATGTGCAACACTGTAATCTGTGAAGGCAAGGCAAAATCAAGGCTCCAAAGTAAAAGGAGAGAGTAGCTTTTTCAGCCAAGGTTCAGGGTTGCCAGTTTTTCTGATTTGCATCTCCCCTACTTCTTGACAGACACACATATGACTTAAGTTTCCAGTGCCTGTTCTCATGGCAAGTACAAATACTGAGATGACATCACTACATACTCTTCAGAGCACTGCTGTAGCTTACTTGCAGAAACCAGCTTGATGGGATGGTTGGTAGGGAGAAGGTGAATGTCTGAGACTTTTACAAGTTTACCAATTTCCTCCTAAATTACTGTGCCATTACTTTTATTTCCTTGTGAGGCGGCCAAAGAAATACTCATGCGTTTATTTTTGCCCTTACCAAAGAAGTGCAGTTCCTGTTGTTAGTGGTGTCAGGGAATATCTTTGCAGAACAACTTCTGTGTAATCAGATCAGGGTATATTTGCATTACAAAGTGCAGTATAGTAAAGACACCCAAGCAAAGCTCAAATGAATGAGGTCAGATACTAAAGGCACTTCAGCTGCAGTAGTATACAGCAACTCTAACTAATTTACTTTGTCTCATAGACTGTAAGGAAAAACCCAAGTATTTAATTTTGAATACTGAAATGTCATGTTTAAAATGGATCTAACGTTTTATCTCATGCTTTTCTACTAGGAAAACTTTACTTCTTGGGCTTCAGCTCTTCCTTGTCCTATGAGAGAGGCAATCTATATCTAAGACAGGTAAACAGAGGGGAAAATTGATGTCTTTCATATGCCCTGAAAATAAATAAAATTGGTTTGGAGAATTTTCCTCTAGGTCGAGCAGGCTTTATTTGTTGGGTAGGCAGTCTTCTAACGCAAAGCTACATTCTGCTGCTATGGTTATGGCCATGCTATAGTCACGCTTTATTATGGTTATGCGATGGTCACTATTGTTAGCTGTAGCAATCACTAGGATAACAGATTTCTGACTTGAGAGACAGGGAAACTTCAGCCCTGATGGAAGTCTCTAGTTCTGCTATTGAGAAGATTGCTACAAGTACACCAGTGTGCTTAACAGACAATGCCAATAACGACTGAGCTGCAGAAATTAAATATTCTGCTTCTACTACTTATTTAGTGTAGGATTCTTGGTAAGTGATTTCAACCACTTGGGGCCTCAAGGGTCTAATTTAAGTGGCAGGTCTCCACAGAGCCTGTGAAGTTACAATACTTAGTGGGAGAAAGAGGAATAAAAATCACTCCTTTTTCATTGTGCTTTATGTTAAAATGTGTTTGCTTGACAGGAGAGATCCATCAGGGTGGGTGTTTTCCTTCATTTGGAAAGCAGTGGACACCTAAAATTAGGCAGAGAGAATGCTCACTCCCTTTTTCTCTTTCACAATGGTTTATCCACTAGTAAAATAAGGATAATTCTACTTACACTCTCACAGGAGTGCTGTGGAGCGCAGGAGTTTTCCAAGGTCCTTCACAAATTTCCCGCAGAGTTTTACACTGGCTCTATAAGCCAAGATATGAATCCATGGGTGGGTATTATGGGTTTGCAACTGTCTAAAAGGCTATGGCTCTCTTCCCCTTCTGGGTATTATGAAGTTGAGGGTGTTTTTAATCCTATGAGAGGACAAAACTCTAGGTAAAATCTACTGGAAAAAATGTCTCTACATGGGCTCAGTTTTAACATCTGTAGACTTTCAGCCAAAAATCAGAACACGTCTGTCCAGCTTTGCTTGTGCATTCCCTGTCTGCTCACGCTTCCTATCACAGTCTTCATCCCGAGCCAGCGAGAGTATCCCAAGCGCATCTGTGTGTGACATATGCATACTCTTATTAAGGAGCAGCTAGTGGAGAAGTAATCATGTTCTAGTTCATGAGTTCCTCAAAGAGCAAAGTCTCTTGGGAACAAAGATTGTGAAATGAGACAGCATACTCAGACCTGAACTTTCACCAGCTGATCACAGAGAGATACATAATGTGCTCCTTGGGCGGATCCTTCAGAGAAGTACATTTTGCAATCTTGCATCATCCAGTTTGGAAGCTGTTTACTTTTTTTAACACAAAAATTTTAAATGATACTTAATCACACCAAAGAGCTTTCTTTTCCTGAGACAAATTATGTATTTACATACAATTCTCTAATTACTTAGAACATGTTGTCTTCCAAATGTAGCACCTGCTTGGGGATGCTGCTAATTTAGATATAACAAGATAAACAGTGGAGTTCTGCATTTTATAAGACAGGAAAAAAGTAATTAAAAATATAATTAATTAAGATTATATAATAATAGGGATTAAAATAATTATTTTTTCATTTTTCTTAGCAGCTTCTGTACAAAATTATTTATTTTTCTGTTGATTAAGGGCATATTTCTAGGAAAATTTGGCTTCATTATATGATAGATATGAAAAGAAAAATCATGCCTCCTATTTAAAAATTAGGATATTTTAAAGACGTGCAGCTTTACAGCAAAAAAAGAGCATATGATTTGGCATCTGCAAATCAAAGAGGAACAACTCTTATTCTGAGAAACTGGCTGCAGTTCAGTTCAGTGCAGGTGCATTACCTGTCTGCGGAGTGGCATCTGCATGTCAGAATCCCACTTCAGAGGTGAGATTTTGTCCTGGGCTTTGCAAGGGCACTGTGTAAAGTTGTTGATTTAGGGCTGGCAGGGTCTTTGCATCCTGCTTGTAGAGGCAGACATCTGTGTCTTTGCTGAGTGACAGTATTGTGATGATTCCCTCAGCATATGCTTGATTTCTGCATCTGCTGCTGTCACTTTGCATCCTTGAGTCTTTACAGCTGCCACGATGCCCACCAGAGCTAAGATGGAACATACTGAGTTTTCTCTGTCTCTTCTTTTTGCTTTTTTTTGCTTTCCCAGGTCTTAGTGCAGAGACCTCTCCAAAACCTTTTTCTTCCATTTGCGGCCACCTGCACAGTACAGTGGGGAGCAAATGTTCTTTGACCATGGGGACTTCAAAGGCAAGGTTAGGTAATTGTTGATAGGTAGAGCTGTGTCTCCTAGTGGAGTCTTGCCATTCATAGTTGCTTCCTTTTTTGACAAAAATGAGTTTCTGTTACATTTAATCTGCTTGTCTTGTTCTGCTCTGTGCATCATAAATGGCAAGGCCTATTTGGTTGTGGCTGCAAAAATGTTGGTAGAGATGAAGCACAGGGAAATGGCATGGGCCGAGAAAAGCGTTTTGATTTTTACAACGATGTTTTGAATATTGTCTGAGACCATTCATAGAAAATAACTAGGGTTGCTGTGTCATTTTTTTATTCCTACGACTCAGCTTCATTTGCTGTTTTTATTTCCTTCCTCGGACATAGCTTTTCTTTTCTGAAGATCTAAAAGTGCTTCACAAACTCCTGTTTTCTCAAACTAATATGTAGTTAAATGCAGTTTGTCTCCTTTTTAAAAATGGAGGGCAAATAGGATGCCTTGTTTGTCCACTGTGTGCAAACAGATGGGTTCTTGCCTTCAAGCTTGGTTTTGCTTCATTCAATGAGTTTCTGCAGCAAACCCAGTTTCCTCTGGCTCCAGAAATGTTTTTCCTTTTTCTTTGTGACCTGATTAGCTGCTCTTCACATTCTTATCATGAGCCACAGGTTCTCAGCTGTGCTGCAAATCTCCTGCCTACCATCCTTGAAAACCCCAAAGCATTCTCAGCTGCCCACCACAATCCAGCAATGTCCATTCCCTCCCACCCCCCATACTTCACCTGAGTTGTTTTTAAAAGAAATATTACACAACCTGATAACCAAACAAATCCATCACAGAAAGGGGTTTAACTGATCTTTGTGGACTCACATATGAGTCTGAACCAAAACTCAGATCCTGTCCATGCTTTTAGCATTTGATTTCACTGTGGAGCATCCCTGCCTCTGTAAAGAAGACTCTATTAAATTTAGTGCAGTGCCTTTGATAACTGTGCTGTGACAAATTGTAGTCATGTCACACATGCAGTGCTCCTTGATTTCAGTGGTCTGAGAATATTTACAGAATTGTACAAAGTCACTCTGGATTTTTTTTTTACTAAGGAACAAATTTAATTTTACATCTGGGTCTTAGTAAATCCTAAATGAGCATATATGGAAGGGACAGGAGGGGGCTGTGAAATAATAGAACCTTTTCCTTCATACTTGAAGTCCATTTTGTGCGGTAAGCAAGCAAATAGCTTTGCCACCTGCAGCCATTTCCAATCCAAAATGAAATGAGCTGATGTTCTCTGTCTTATTCCAAGCATACAGGTGTCCACTGTATGAAAAGTGTTATTGCCATTGGCGTCATTGTTAATAGCATCATCACAGAAACCAAATGGCTCTGTTTGGAAATTGCCCTTTACACTGAACTGGGGCATGCTGGCTGGCCGTATGGATGAGCTTTGTCACAAGGCTGTACCTTGTTAGCAAGGAAATGGGATTTCAGTCTTTAATGTTTGTAGTCCAACATCGGCACCCAGAATATGATCCAAATTTCATTAAATCACTGTGTTCTGTTTATTGAATGCAAAGACCTTTAAACAAGGTCTTGAAATCCTTTTTGCAAAGGATATAAATTGCAAGGTAGACCAACCTTCCTCTATCCTCACCCATCTTTTTGTCTGTAATAGCATGGTTACCCACATTTTCTTAGAATCATAGAATGATTTGGGTTGGAAGGGACCTTTAAAGGTCATCTAGTCCAACTCCCCTGCAATAAGCATGCACATCTTCCAAACAGATCAGGTTGCTCAGAGCCCCGTCCAGCCTGACCTTGAATGTTTCCAGGGATGGGGCATCTATCACCTCTCTGGGCAACCTGTTCCAGTGCCTCACCACCCTCATTGTAAAAAATTTCTTCCTTATATCTATTCAGCAGAACCTGTTGGAACTTTGCAGTGGCAGAAGTGTAGTGCTGTTGAAACAAACATTTTTCATGGGAATAGATTTGCTAGTTTTGACAAGAAAGATGTCTCAAATCTAAGGTAGAATTTCATTAGTGTCTTAGCCTAGTCACAAAAGGAAACAAGGCAGCCATTGGGGCACTCCTTTACCTGCTTCATCCATCAGTCAGGATTCCTCTCATTGTGAGGGCAGGAGCTTACCGTGTTGACAGAACACAAAGCTTTATTCGTATGTGCTTAATTCATAAGCATATTCACATACGGAAACAACCTGCCTTGCCTCCCTTTTGTTGTATCCAAGAATCTAAACATTTTCAAAATGTGAAACATTTTCAAAGGGCAATGAAACTGATCCACTCAGCACTACTTTATAATTCCTGCCCCCTGCCCCACCCCAAAAGTCTTGGACTTTTTTACTACTGCTGATATTGTTTTGGAAACCTAAGAGTAGTCACTGAATTCAGCTCTGAAAGCCAGATTTTTAGAAGTCTTATTCTTGTAACTCTTCTAATACTGTTATTAAATCTGGTGAAAGGTGACCATAATTTCAGCTGCTGTGTCAAAGTATTGGCTATTTTAGTCTTATTATTGGCTTCTGAGCAACACTGAAGAGCCGATACAGACTGTGAAAGCAGCATCAGCTGAGAATCCCCTCCACCTGAATTCTGGTCCAGTTCAGAGGTGAGCATGACAGAACTGGAAAGTAAAGGCTGTGCAACAGCAAGGGAGTCAGCAAAATAAGAAAGCCTGGATGAGGCAAGAGCGAAAAAATAACAGCGATGCAAATCAAAGCAGATAGGCAGGTGAAAAACACACATTGAGGCAGTCAAGTTAATAGGGACTCAGAAAAATCATGTTATCATTTGGTTGGAAACTCCATCAAATGTACTTGGCAGAAGAAATTTATTTAGATATAACTTCAGAAAATCCCACAAAGGATCCATTCTGACATGTGAACGCTTCGCATTATCTGTGAACACACAGGTGGATTTTGGATGCAACATGCTGCATAACAGATGCCTTTGCTTGTGTCTCAGGAGCCACTCTTTGTGCATTCATTTTGAGCCAAAGCACTTTGACAATGCAAAAGATTTGGGAAAGGCTGCTTGGCTGATGCTTATGTTGTGAAACGAGCATTTAAAACAGAAAATCTGGATTGTTTTCATTGGTCATTAGAGGATAGCTTAACTAGCTTACTGCTTACTGCTTTTATTCCCATAGAACTACTTAAAATAATTGTGGAGACTGAACCATTGCAAAATAACCCTTGTTTATATGTATGTATATTGACATCACTGTCCAATTTGGTCTTTGGTATAAATTTCATTAGCACAGAATGCATAAACACAAGTCTCAAACAGCAATCAATACTTCACTAATATGCCATAAAGTGCTACATCATACATTTACATAAATTATTAAAACTTCTGCTTTGCTAATGCATGCAAACTCGGTGCAGTGCAGATAACAATGCTGCACACACGGCATTTATTAGCACTGTCTTCGGCGTTACTAAAGTTCAGAGATAAGGCTCAAGAAGCTGCAGCAATATGGAACCATTAAGTAAGAATTCTTGCCTGCAATGTGGAAGTTCTACTCAAAGAATTGCAGTGGGGTTTTTTGTCCTTTCAGGGATGACAGTGATAGTTAAAAAAAAGCTAACCCCCTTGTCAGCTCTATCTGTTTCTGGGCTCTAAGACTGCTAGGATTGAGCTACTTGCAACAGTTCTTTGGAAGAACAATTCTGTGGTTATTTCAGTAATTTAAATGTGTAAGGGAAATGGTTGTTGTGCTCCTGACCCACAGAGACGTATGTAACTTAAAATTTCCCATACATGATATGGAAATATTGTAATGATTATTTTGGCCTCATGGTCCTATAGTTTGGGTGAGGCAGGTGGGACTAAATGACATGGGACATTATCAAATCCATGTACCCAGAACTACAGCCCTTTGCATGTATTTCAGCATAGCTCCTCAAAAGAAAAGGAGTTTATCCATCTGTATGCAGAGTCCCCATCTCCCAAAATTCACAGCATCCCTCTGAAGTATTTGTAAACACTTCAGTATTTTCATTGCTATGCTACTGCTTGTCCAGTCTTTTGCAGACATACATTCTTATTTCCCCTTTCTGGAGGGACGTTTGCTTATCTTCTTTCAGCTGTCTTGGCCTTCAGGAAATTGAAACAGAAGGGCTAAGATCCCCTGTAAGAGATTTTGTTTCACAGTGCTATAGTACTCTTTATTGCTGAATGATGAATGCCAATTTAATTATACTTGGGAGCCCTGGCTGTGTTTTCTTTTGTTAAGTTAGAAGTGTGGAAATGAGTTTCAGCTACTGTTAAAAAATTGCTACAATACTACTATAAAATACGGAATTTCCACTGTATCTGGCTTTTTCTACAGCCCTTCTAAATTGAACTCAATTAGGCTGCATGTCTCCTTTATTGTCAAAGATATAAAACTGCTACAGTCACATGTGGGATGCGGCAATGCATTAAAATCAGGAGATTTGTCAACATCTCTAAATCATGTCCTAAGGTACCCTTTGCTGAAGCTGCTTTTAAACTAGTGCGAATGACTGCAGGTATGATAAATACCTTTATCTATATTTAAGGTACTTATTATGGAATGGAACCAAGGGTATGCTGTAAGACGAAGAATTTTGCCACTTTAAGACTTATGAGCAGTGTTTGTGTGCATAGGTGGATAAATGAGTATGATCACTATAAAATTAATTTTGTGACATGGATAAGGAACCTTCATATAGACACATTTTGCTGGAGTTTGGTCTTTCTCTAGAAATATTATAGATGACATACGCTTCTGGCATAAACTGGTGCATTTCCAGAGATTGCAGTGAAGCTTCATCACTTAATGTTGGCAGAAAATTTGACCTTGATTTGGAGAAAACAAAACAAAGCAAAACATGTAAGAACCTGATGCAAAATTGCTTTAAGTTTTCAGAAAGTCTCAGTGACCTCCATGGGCACTTCATGAAGCACTAAAATTATTCATAATATATGCTTTTGAGTAATTTTGTCTCTGTTATTGCTGGTTCTTTCTCCACGCCCCTTAAACTTTACTAAGCAACGCTGCTGTTGAAGTAATATTTCCTAAAATATGTGCTCTAGCTGACAAAATGTCAGCACACTGTTAAATAAAAAAAGAAAAAGAAGAAGAAAATTTATTTATTTTTTCCTGAGGAAGTGGGATGACATAAAAAGCCCCATTGTCAGACACCCATCGGAGTAGGCAATTAAGCAGCAGCAGTATACTATTCACATTCAGAGCATAATTCAATAAATACATACTGCATATTCACATTCCACAACTAGTAATTACAAACAGATGCAATCAACAGGTCTTTTCTGACATTTTTACAAACCTCATCAAACTGTTAAGAAACCTCGAAGAGGAGTTAATTCAAAAGTACGCCCACACCACACACTCTCTGCTCAAATGTGTGTGCTTTTAGCATACCTCACGCCCGGCCTCCAAATAAATACGTAGAGAAACAGAAATGTGTGGGCAGAAAGGATTTATATAAGGAGAGAATTACAAATTCAGCATGATGTCAATTATAGGAAAGTGCCCCAAATGTCAACTTTTAAACTAGACTGGGCCTAGCTTCTCAGTCCCTGTCACTTCCCGTTGTGATGTGTAAACTGCAGCGCAGTGGTTGCCTTTCGGGAGGATGTAGTTACTCTGTGATGCAGAGGTGGCAAGTCAGAAGCAGTCCCTGTGGCTGAGCTGCTCTGTAGTCAAAACACCCAGGGGAAGAAAATATTGAGGAAAAGATACATGCAAAAGGAGGTTTCCTTCTTCGTCCTCTTGGGTGTAAAGATGTCATTCAGCAATGCCATGTTTGCTTGATGTGTGGGAGTGGCAATGCCTATTCAAACCACATATTATTTTCATACATTTTAACAGCTGTTGAAACACAACTAACGTGCAGTTCCACTCACAGTTTTTCTCTTGCACCCTTGTACAGCATCAAACACGAAATCGTGATTACAAGACATGTTGTTTGTTTTTCTGAGTGGAGTAGCAGTTTATGTCACAAGAGGCATAATCTAAAACACAGGGAAAGTTCTGGGATGAACAGCAAATATTTCTGCAAATGCAGATGCAAATGCAAAAAAGCATTACATTAATTGACTATGTACTTCAGCAGACATGGTATGAAAATGCCCTTCACAATACCAATGTAGTTACCACTTAATGTTCCAAATATAAAGCAATTGTGTACCCTGTAATGCCATCCTGTTTTCCTGCCTTAAGAATAGGATGTCATAGCATTGTCTATCATCAGCACTGTGAGCAAATCTCTCATGGAGAGTGAGAAGTCTCAGATCCCTCATTATGAGGAGAAGGTGAAAGATGTAAGAAGTCCTGGTGACCCTGAGCAAACTGGGAGGGAATGATCTGGAGGGATTCAGGTGTTGTTGCAGTTTTCCTTCCCATAGTTCTGAAAGGTCGCAACTTCCTTATTGCTTTCTTGGTTCCAAAAAGAGCAGGGAATTTTCCTCCCCTCTACAACTTCATTTGCTGCAGAATTGGTAAAAAGTTGTAGCTAATAAAAGAGGGGTCTATGGAACATAGATGGATAAGGCACTAGTAGAGGCATCAGGAACTTTAACACTGATTTATGGGACAAGTGACTCAGGGCCACATACAGTAAACAACTTGAGCATTGCTCACAATCTTTAAATTACATCCCCAAACTATTCCACCTGAATACTGTAATCACCAGGCTATGTTTTCTAGTGCTCCCATTTCTGGTTTAATGAATCTTGAATTCTTCTCTGCACAGGGGCCAACTTTAAGAGGACAGTTGGAGGGTAGTATTAATTTTGTGACAGTCTTTCCTCCTCTGAAATCTCCTCTTTCAGACCCTTTCCCAGTCCCTCGGATATAGCTGTTCTGGAAAATCTCATTGGACTAAATCTCTGAGAGAAATGGCTAAGGGAGACCACACCAATAGAATCAAAGGGATCATTGGTGAACATCTGATTTCTGCATCTGATCATGCTTGGTTGCATGTGGGAGCTGTTCCTAGGGCAGGGGCTGGAAATGAAAGATGGTAACATGCAAGACTATTTTTTTATTTTTCCCAAATGATAAGTAAGGATGGTGTTAGAAACTTACGGGGAGCTGAGACATAATGTGTCTCAAAGGGATAAGCTACTACCACTTAAGTGATGAGCAATATCATCACCCTCTCTGCAAGGCAGAGGCTGTCTTGTTGCCAGGTTTCACCGAGTTAAAAAATTTGCTGAATGCTCTGTAATCATGTGTGTAAGTTGTTCAGCCTGAACTAGGAGCAAGAAATACGTTCCTCTTAAAAACAGATGATTCTGCACCATATACTATGAAATGTAATTTTTAGTTACTCAAGAAAATTTTGACTAAAAGCTGTATTACCTCGGGGAAGGATGGTCCTAAAGGACAGGAAGGAAGAGCATACTTTGTAGTTAGGTACCTATATTCTCATTCAGCCTCATTTTATAATCTTAGTAATCGGATATAGTTTTTCTCCATGTCTTGAATGCTCATTTACCTTTGGAAAGGACTTCTTGATTAATGGGTAGAATGTGTTTATTAAGCACGAAGTATCACTTTATTTAGTTGATTATAGAGCTGAGGGCCTCGTACAGGTTTATAGCAGAGCATAAACCAAAGCAAAGAGAAAGAAACAATCATTCAGTTGAATTACCAATAAAAAGAGGCACGGCCTTGCTGCTGATTTACTCTAGCTCTATGAAATACACATAATTTTCATTATCTCTGGTAACAGAGGAAGAACACTTACTTTCTTCACATCTTTAAAATATACCAGTCCCAGAGTCTCCTGTAGCCTTCTTCACCCCAGCCATCCCAAAGTGCTTTCTGTATTGAGAGTGTGTGTGGGAATCGTTTTCCCGAGAGGAAATTCCCTGTAGGACAACAGGTGGCAATTGCTCATTGTGAGCAGGACCGTTCTGGAGTGTCTGAGGCAGGTGGGGTGGCCCTGAATCTCAGTTACCCCAGGGTGAAACTGGGCCCATTTTAAAAAGGGAACAGTTAGGGAGTTCTTAAGTCTTATCTAAAGAGACTATTGCAGGGTTGATACTGACTTCTTTCTGGGTGATATTCACCAGACCAGCTAGAAGGATGAGGGAGTCTCCAAGGTGTTCATGGTGATAGCACATGGTCTGACTTCAAAATGGAGCACCAAATCAGCTATATAGCAAGCAAAATTCCCACTGATTTCAGTTGCTACAGGACAGGTCCCAAAGGCTTTTTATATAAAGTGTTTCTGAAATGAGCAGCAATCCTGTTCTCCTCACACTGGCTGTGTGGCCACTGAACTGTCAGCCTTTAATTTGCTGTACTTCTGTAGGATCATTTTATGTTAGCAATGAGCTGGAGGGTATTTTGAGAATGTGGTAAGATGTGGGAAAGTGCAGAGTTATGCAGGGAGGCAAGCTTGTGGGGCAGGAGATAGATAAGCTTGAGAAACAAGGCCATGGGAACAGGGTGAGACAGGGAGCTTGTATGTTAAAGAACTTGTGTTTAATTTACGTGGAAGCTATGCATGGCATAAACACCTATCAGAATCCTTGCTAAGGAGCATGATAGTTGCGTGGACAGTACATGTAACCAATTAGAGCTTGAGCAAGCGCGTGTACGGAAGTAGAAAGCAGTATATAAGATGTAGCCTTCTGATTAATAAATGACTTCTCTGGTCATCATATTGGTGTGCTGAGTTGTCCGTGCCCCGCATGAACAAAGAACCCCACATACCTCATCCTTTCTCGTCAGATCTGCACATTCATCCAGCACACTGAAGTTTTCTCATTTCATTTTGTTTAGCTAAGTGCAGCCAGTCATAAGCTCATAGATTCAGACATACTCTTTTAAGGAACCCCCTACCTATGCTGCTGCTGTATTCAACTAGACACAAGGGTCAGTAGTTTTCTGCACCACCATTTCTTTCTCATCTCTTGCTCTGCTTCTTCGAGCCTGGGCCAATTTTTCATTAAGGAGAGCTCAGCAGTAGAAAGAACACATGTGGCAGCAAAAGCAGACTGGCTTTTTCCATTTCCTACTGCCATATGATTTTTTATTTTGAAATCCAAACACAACATGTGGCACGTTGTTCTTCAACTCAATGAATTGGCAACTTGCTTCTCTGTATGTTGTCACTAGCAATCATGAACTGGGGAAAGGCAATCTCTCCCAGAGCTGTTCCTTCCTAGGCAAGGCTAATAGAAGCCTTGCCTTCTAGATATGAGATTATTCATACCCTTCTACGCAGACGGTCTCATACGGTGATTTTCTTTGGAGAATACAAAAAAAGTTAAAATTTGCACCATCAAGATCCTCTCTAAACACTGCAGTTTATTTCATGCCTTTAAGTCAGAACTGTGTTAATCAAAATACTTGCCACAGAATTTCTAACTACCACTTTACTGGCTAATCTGGGTTGCTCCCTGAAGTGTTCATGTGTGGGTTAAATGAAAGATAGAGAAACAGGGCTCAATTTGTCTTTACAGACTTTCATTTTTCCCTGTGTCAGGATGGTGAATGCCACATTCTTAATTGGGGACATTTCTTTCAAGTAGTTAAGCGCCTTATTTGCAGTCAGAGAGACTGGAGTTTGAAGGGGCTCTACAGGTATGGCCAGATGATCAGAAGCAATAGCATTCACAAACAATGCTGCCCATCTGCTGAGGGTGGTAATTTTCAGCTAACGAGTGGTTAAGTCTTAAGATGCGCTAACTTGGTCTCTTGTGATCATCTGTCCACATTCTTATTCTTGTTGGAGGCACAGTGTTGAAGGCTTAAGTTCTAAGTCTCTTAAATATTAGGGAAGGAATTCTGCTTCCTTCTACAGTCTTTCTGCTTCACAGCCCACAGTGCTGTAGACAGAGAACAAGATGCCCTTAGTGCAAGTGCAACATGGGGTTATGGTAAACGGCCACATGCAAATTCTAGCATAAGAGGGAGACACGTCAAGAGGTGATCGACAATGGGATAAAGCATTGAATTAATAGTATCATGGAAATGCCAAGCTGTACCAGGCTAGGAGGCAGCCCACAAGCAGAGCCTGAAAATCTTAACAGGAGGAATAGTGATTCCAAAGCCCATCTCATGTACTTTTTTTAGGCCTCCTGAAGAATCCCCTCCCAGAAGGAGATGCTGCCATGGGAACAGAAAGAAAGAGCCCTTTAATATTCTGTGCATTAAGTAGACTTGCTATCAATATGCTTTTGGGATGGTAGCATTTCTGAGTTTAATGATTAAAGATGCAAAAAGTATGGTTTGGTTTTGTACTTCCCAATGAAAATTAGACCCTCCAGAGATAATAGATAAATGACTAGATATCCCAGAACGTAATTTGAGCAAGTTCCAGACCACTGACCAGAAGAAAATTCAACTACTGAACACAAAGACATGTTTACAGCCATGAACACTATCTGACAGGGTAACCAGATTATGTCAGATTTTGCTTACAGGCAACTGAAAGTAAATAAACCTGAAAAATTACTTTACAGTGTATGACTGTAGGTGGTGAAAAATACCACTCATGAAGAATTATGATCCAAGCCAGAATTACCTTTATGTCCCTAATCTGCTCTCAAGGCTTCCTTTTCGTCTTTAAAATAAAAAAAAGCTACAACCTTAATATTTCTTACATGTCAGCTCAGACCCCCTTGGGTTAATACATTCCGCAGTCTTGTTGTTTACTTCTCATTAAGCTAAATGTTTTATGCAAATCATCTGACATAAAGCCAGACGACCAATCTAGAAAGGCTGTAATTCCATCTGATGAGTTCATTCAACTGAAATCTGTACTTAATTTCCATAATTATACTACCCTATTCTCATAATGTGAACTGATTGCTGCAAAAACACAAAATAACTAAAATGCATTCAGTTTTAAAATATGAAAATGATATGTCCCTTTGGGTACAAGAGTTATGTTTTACAAACAGTTTCTCTATTTTCTTTTTTTCTCCCACAAAATATCTCTTTATTTAAGGCTGTGCCAGCCTAATTTAAAGGCTATTAAAATGATAAGAGCTATTTCTAATGCAGTTTTGTCTTGATAGTGAAATAAAATGGAATAGAAGAAAGGAGGAGGGGAAAAGAAAAGAAAATTGCAAAAAAAATTACACCAGGGCATTAACAATTATATTAATGTATTATGCTCAGAAGCCTGAAGATTGCTGTCTTCCTTGTCATGGAGTTTAAACCTCGAACAAACTGGCTGTGTGGTTGCTGACAAGTCTAAGTATCTTCTTAATTATGGAATCAGCCAAATTAAGTTACTACTGCACCAGTCAGGCTGTAAAAGAGCTAACATAGCTGCTTTTCACATGGTTTGAAGGACTTGACAAGGGTCTGAGCTTTCTTTTGGGAAACTCATGTCTTTCAAAACTCATGCTCAAACATCTTGTTTGGTTGCCCAGAACCAGAAGGGAAAGCTGTGCTGCTAGCTTGCTAGCTTTGAATTGGATTTATTGTGGTATTTCAACAGTGATATCTATTCAGCATGCTCCATCCAACAGGTTCCTAAAGTATTCCAAAGTTTGACCTCAGTGTAACTCCCCTAAAAACTAAATCACTGAGTAACCAGAAGGCCAGGCTTTTTCTCTTTTTTCTGTCTGGTTCTATAACCACAGTTGTCATACTGAGAACAACGGTTACGAAGAGTTGTACTTAAAAAAAGTGGAACCATACTCAGAAAACCTGATTCAAAGGGTGGGATGCAAAAGAGGCATTTAAAGAGGCTGAATGGTGTTAACCAGATGGTGTTACCAGCCCCTCTTGGTGCACAGCCTCCACCATTAGCGATCCATGAAGAGCCTGCAAAATGAAACTTGTGGCTGTTACCCATAGAGTAAGAGCAAACTGATCACTCCATCTCACACATGCTGTGCAGAAAGGTATTCTGATATTCAGAAATGTATGCTTCTGTTCAATACAAAGCATCTTCTTATCTTTCTGTCTCCTTCATAGAACAAAAACTTTGATAAAAGTCATTGACTCCCTCTCTCAAGTTCTGCCAGTTACCCATGTACTGCATGGTCTTCCTTCTCCAGTGTCCGCTGGAGTTCCTTGAGTATATCATGATTTGTGACTGCCCATTTGTCTGTCATCTAGGATTTGTGTTACCAAGTCAATTTTTTTTATGTAGGTAGACATCCTTGGCTGGTAACCTCTCATTAGGAAGCAATGCTACAGCAATTCAGCTCTGCTAATGATAATTGTAATTCTGTACTTTGAAACCCAGCCCCCTTCTCCGTAGGGGAAAAGTAGAAATTGCAGCAGTTTTATTTCTATTATATTTTTAATCACTCTTGTCTCAGATATTTCTTCTTCGTCTAAACTTCTTTTGTGTGTGGTAGCTGGTTTTAGGATTTGCTTGAACTCTGTGTGGTCTTAATTTGCAAGGACCTGAAAAATGTAGTTCAGTTTTTTGAAATCTTCCAGAGGCTTGAGTGTGTATAGACAGTTATATATGATGGATGGTGAAACCAGTTAAATGTGTCACACTGCTGTGAGTCTGTGCAATAATATTGCTGCAGGAATTCTACAGAATGCAGATAATTCTCCTGTTACCATGATGACCTTTCTGGGGAAAAAAGAGAGCAGAATCACATTATAGCTTTCTAATAAAAATAAGAAGTAATCTTGTTAAATTCAAGCTCATCCAGCTAAATCACTTTAGCTTTCTCATATCCCTAGTTTAAATATCCTCAGCTGCCTTTCTTGAAATGAGAAACACTCACAGATAAACAGCATCAGCCACTGCTACGTGTGGAGATGGATGGCAGCCCATCTGTCATCCTTGCCCAATAACGTTGAAATATGCAGACTTACATCCTTTGGTCAGAGAGAGGTTCACAGGGCGCATGCATTTGGGAAGTGATTAAAGGCAAACACAGTACTTCTGTGAAGTTGCCTGAGCCTCCATTTAATGATTTGTTCTAAGAAGATATGTGTAGTTCAGCAGAGCTCCTTGCTGGGACACTTGCTGTTTATGCTTCAGAAGAAGGAGTGTCACTTACTTAATTGTCAGCATCACTTCCTGGAGCAACTGGTTATTCTGGAAGAATGAATTCTTGCTTATTCAATTAGTTTAATGGACTGGAAGTGTCTAAACCCAAATGCTCACTCCAGCTAACTGAAAAGCTTTCTGTACTGAATACAAAGGTTGTTCATAGCCTTACGGATTATTAAGTTTATACTTTTTAATCAGAACTCAGAAGAAAATATTGTTCCATAAGGCAAGTCCTATGAATTTTACAGTTGAAAGAAGTCCCTTTAAGAAACTAAATTGCATTTTACTTGTATGCAGGAAGGGCTAATGAAGCCACTTTGAGAAAGGATGTCATTTGTTCTGAAAGCATCAGCCATTGTAGATTCCTTCATCTATTGGAGAGAATGACCTAATTTTACACAAGATGAGCCTAGTTCTGGATCTAGCAGTTCAGATTTGCATGTGCTGAATGAATCTACTTTTACTGGGCTTATTTGCATGAAGCTGTTTGGATGCAGTTTGGTCATAAAAAGACTCTCGTCTGTATTTCACTGGAGTTTTCTAAGTGGTAAAGCATAGTAATTACTTGATGAGGAATATAAGAACATTTTTTCAGTGTCTGTGGGTCCCTGGAATTTATCTTGAATTGATCTCACCATGTTACTGCAACAGCGTTCACCAAATATATATTTTGCTAATTTCTCTCCTCCCTTCCTGTTCCTGCCACTCAAAATTACATTAAATCAAATGGATTGGTTTTATATTACACAAGATTTCCATGGGTTGCAGCACTGATTTGCATACCAATCGAGCAGACTTAACAATTAATAGTATTTTTATTGTGGTTATAAGTACTACCACTTTAATTTACTACACAAATATCACTTTTATTTTTATCTTGAATTCTCTTTTAATGAGATACCTGTGTGCGTCACAGAACTTGTTGGTTTGTGCATCTGAGGAATGGAGTAAACTAACCTGCTGTGAGCACTCTGTTGCCATCGCTATTCTCCTTCCAGTATCTTGTAGCTTGTTTACAGCCAGCGTCTCTGTCTGTACACTGTTCTGCAGGCTGTAACACGCGCACACCCAAGGTTGTTCTGCTAGTACAACTTCTCGGTATATTGAAACAAAATCTAGCAGATAAAGCATTGCAGCTGCAGATGGCTGTTGCTGGAAATACCTTTTCCTTGTTCAGCCAATATATAAAGTGCCCAGTTAAAGTAATATCCAACAATTAATAACAGAAAGAGTGGTTCTTAAGGCTTAGCTGCAGATCATCTAAGAGCTGCAGACCTTGGGAGCAGAGGGAGTTGAACAGTCATGAAGAAAATGACTCAGAAAAGGATTTTCAGTGACTGTTCACTGCCTTCAAGACAGCAGTTCCCCAAGCAGAGCCTTCCCACTGCGGATGCCTTGAGCTATTCTCAACCCAATGTTAACCTACGATGATAAAAGACCCAAACTCAACTGGCTTATGGAGACACGCGAGCAAGTTACTTCATTTTCTTGGCCCCAATTCAGCAAAGAAGTTAAGCATGTGCTTCTGCCTCATTAGAGTCCAATGGCGCTTTAAACCCATACCTTAAAAAGGAGTTTTAATGTTGTTTGCACCAGGTAGAATGAAAATAGTTAGGATGAAATAAGCAACTAAACAGAGACTTGAGGGATAGCAGGGGAACACTATATATAGAGAAAATGTTTAGTATAAAAATAAGTATTTATGAACATGTGCAAATATTATTGCATTGTACACGAAGCACCTCTGGTAACAGCTTAATATTTTTCCAGGCTAAAGGGATCAATAGTAGAATCTTCCCTTTGCTGGAAGATCTTTCTGTGAGAAGTGGATAAGGATGCAGAAGGAGGGGGAAAATAGAGCTGCCTCTGGGGAAAGAAAAAGAATTAAATTGAGGGGCGTGGGTGGAAATCTGCTTTGCAGACTCACACCAATTTTACAGACCCCCAATTTAATTGAAGTGATTCAGGGAAGCTTAAAGTATTGGAAAGCTTTACTCCCTCTTGGTCTAAAAGTTTTCATTGAAAATATACTCCCTGAATACTGGATGAGTAATTGGAATTCATGTACTGGCTACTAATTGAATGGCTAATCAAAATCTATTACTGCAGCTCCTCCTAACAAAAAGTATGTTCTGGAGTGTGATTCAACTAAAGTTACCTACCATGTCCGCAGACTCAGCCCTCCTGATCTTCAGAGAAACAATTGTGCAGAGCAAATATTGACACATCATGTACATGTCAAATTGCCATCTCCATTGCTCTGTTTTTGTGCATTCCATTTAAAAAATAAACTTGATTTTAATTTTTCTCTAAACCTCATATGATAATCTATGCATGTTTACTTTACAAAGAAGCTGTCTAATTACTAGACTTCAAATTAAGTTAATATACAAAATGGTTATATT
Organism: Cariama cristata; assembly: GCF_000690535.1. NCBI lineage: Eukaryota > Metazoa > Chordata > Aves > Cariamiformes > Cariamidae > Cariama > Cariama cristata. Next base: position 24,648 of record NW_009593820.1, read on the forward strand.
AGGTCAACATTTCAAGCAATAGGCTCTTCAGAGCTCCCAAAATTGCTTGTGGCCCTGAGTGGCATCCCCATTTGCATGAAGCAAACAACATTTTAAAGTACTGCGTGAGTTCCTGTGCTTTTGCCTGATAGATTTAAGAACAAATCTTGCACTGTTGTTACAAGTTTAGCTTGAAGAAATGTGATCAGGTTAAGCTGCCCAAGATCCTTGGGCTGGTTATGGACATCAAGATCATCACTGGGGTCTCAATCTAGCTGTAAATGAACTGACAAAACTAACACCATGCACATGATTTTGCAAGCTTTTGTAGGTGAAGTCAAACATCTGCCCACAAGTCACGATCATGGACACTCTGTTACTAGCTCAAGAATAGAATCAGAATCAGTAATTATGTTATATTTGTACAGCTAGCCCAGCACAAAGAGTGCTAGCATGAGTGGCACGTTTGCACAGTAGAGCATAGCACCAAGGGGATATGGTAGCTTAGGTCTTGAAAAAGCACTGTTGACACATCCTTGTGGTGCATTCCCTGCATTAATACCTAATCCTGCCTATTCATCCTGCTTGAGTGAGATACCTTGCTAGCAGTTTCCTAGTGTCAGAACTTACTCATTCTCCACTGCCTGGAGCTGTACATTATGCTGTATTTTGCAGAGTAAAGAAATAAATCCATTATCTACTTATTCTCAGTGTTGACAGTATGGCCATACATACTGAGAGCTGAATTTGGTTGTTAATCCTTCATATTCAATTAATTTCTCTTCCAAGTATATGTCCAGTTTCTGCTGGAGTCCATGTAAATTTCTGGTATCTGTAGCATCCTTTTGCGAAGAGTTTCCCAGATCTGCTACCTGTAGTGGCAGGAATTAGTCCTTTCAGTAGTTGTGAATATGCTCCCTCCTTACCTCACTTGCTGCTCCTGCTCTTGCATGAATGAGATAGTGAACAGTTAGTCAAAAGTTACTCCCTCTCCATCCTTTCAGAATTTTGTACACTTCTATCATATCCCACCAAATTATTCTTTTCCTAGGTTGAATAGTCCCAATTTACTCTATTATCGCTTTTATGGAGAGTTATTGCACAGCCTAGTTTCGACTTTCTGAAATTTTTCCAATTTTAATATCTTCCTTTTGAAATGAGAGAACTAGCCCTACGCACAGTATTCAAGGTCTTTTTATAATGCCTCTTTATATGGTGTATTATATGGTGTATATGATTGTGTCCTCCCTTTTCTCTAGGCCTGAGATGCTCAGGTCTCTTAAATGTCCCCTTCAAGGGCTTTTAGACTAGCCTTGTAAGAGTTTGGCTTTATTGAGTAATCTCTTTTATTTCCTTCTTTTTCTCTTTGACTTTTATAGGCATCTCAAGAATATTCCAGAAATATGGTTATGTCTCTTTAAACAATTTGTCTGTATGTTTTTTGTGTCGTGTACCCTTTAACAAATAACTATATCAAGAGGAACCGTAAAATAATCACTTGTCCACCTTTCAGAGAAGCCAGAAATTCACCTCTTTGTGATCTTCTAAGAAACACAGTTACTTGGAATCAAACTGTGTCTCTGGGGCTTTTCCTATTATTTTTATTCACTGGAGGGCAAAAAAATAATGAAAATATGAAATTTGAAACTTAGTTATCAGGCTGAATCTTGGATCTTCTCCCGCTAGTCAGCCCTTGTCATGGATGCAATCCAATTCCATCTAAATCCCAGCTCATCTAAATGTGCAACCCCATCAATGGCAGATGCATTATGGGAACATCCGCCTTCATTTTAATTGGTAGTTTCTGGATATTTGGCTGCAACTAGGGCCAACAGTTGTGCCCCAAAAGGTAAAACAAAAATGTATTACCCACTTTTCAGGAATACCCTCCATATTACCTTTGTTATGGTTCTCAGTGATGCTTCATTCACTTTTTGTGAAAGAATGTTCACCTGTAAGACCATAATGAGCAGGGTATTAGAAGCCAGAAATATTTTACTTTGATTCTTCGGAGAGATGACAAGCTCCCTGCATAATCAGAATGTCTTGAGCAATCAACCTCAGCAGGAGCTTATTTTCTGGTTCTAGTCCATTTATAATCTGTGCAGTATTTCACTGTACTTTCACTAAAGACATATGTTCACTTTTATATATATCTTATATGGATTTTATATTATGGCTTCTTAGATGAGAGTCTTCATGTGAGATCATGCATACGTTACCCACATACAAATAAATTATATATATTCTATTAATTCTCCTTTTTCTTCATCATGCGTCATGTATGAACTGAGATATCAAAAATATATATTAAATAGCTTGCAGTGCTCCTTAGGATATTCTCACTTTTCTGATACGTTACTTATTTCTATTTATTGAGCTAGAATGAAGATTAAAATTGGAAAAGATATTTTCATAGTTTTTCTACTTGGGAAGAGAAATCAAACAGAATGAACTGATTGCGAACTGATTACTGCATCAATGGATACATAGATTTAGTGTTAGCTTGTAGGAGAGAGACAGTGATTGGAATGAGAAATTATTTTGGTCGGTAGCTTACATTTATGATGGATTATAAAATACAATGATTTATTATTTAATGCAGGGAGAAGAACTGTGGCATTCTTAAGCTTTGCTTCAGGGAGGGAATGAAATATTCACACAATTCTCAGCACACAAGTGGCCCATGTTGCTCTAATAAAAGTCCTCATAGGTTGTAAGTCAGGCACCAGCCTTAGTTGTAGGTAAGCCTTTGTGGTAACCGTAGTATCATTGGCTTTTTAATAGCAGCCACTGGAGTAAGGATGATCAGGAATTAAAGATGCTGAAGTGAATCATCTGTTGGATGACTGGGTAATTAAGTACCCTTTTTCTGAACATAACCTTCTAGAGGACTTTGAAACTTTACAAGGACTTGCTGCAAAAAGATGAATAACAGAAAGTGCTTGGAGTTGTGATGAGCAGCCTGTAGTAGTTCCCCCTGTAAGCATAAGTGAGAATCTTGTTTTTCCAACGCTTAGGTAAAAAAAAAAAAGTGGTAGGTATCCATAGATCCCAGGTCAGCATCTCCTCCCAGAGCAATACTCTCATACCAGTAATTGTAGCCGTCTATGAAACATGACAAGCACAGAATGACTGTCTCTTCTCAGTAAATGCATTTCAGGATGTTAATTAGATTTCATTAGCGAAGTGCAGCTACACTGCAAAAATATATATCCTCTCAGTGTGCATTCTGGGGTTTGAATCAAGAATATTGAGGAAAATGGCATGGTTTTGATGTCTGACTGGATGCATAGTGGACTGAAGGCTGATAGAATACTTTTCATTTTCCAGTCCTGCCATCCTTCTTGAATACTTATTGAAGTTCTGAAAAGAACTTTCATAAAAATTGAGTTCAGTCCTTTTTCAGACTTCATTTCTTGTGAATCTTCCACCAAGCAATTTTAATCAAAATAGCCAACCTAAGAGTAATTTTAACAGAAGGCACATTTGTAACTGTCAGTGTTCATTCCAGAAACCTTGATCTAAATGTTCAATTTTGGGAAACACAAATATAAAACAAATTCTATGTATGCAGCTGAAACAATTTGTATTCTTAATGCTGAATATTTGTAAATGAGCACCCAGCCAATAACTATTCAAATAAATTTATTGGCACTGAAATAGTGTCAGAAACTTATGAGCTGTTCATGTACAATTCAGCAGAAAGAAAGAGGTGAAATAATTTACAACTGTAGCTTGAATTTTCTGTACCAAGGCATTCTCTCTTGCTCCCTCTCTTGCCCTCTATCTTGTTCGCCCTCCCCTCCTTCTTTCTGTCTCTTTACGTTAGTAGCAAAAGGATGAATCCTTTCTGGAGAGATTTTCTCAGTGCCAGGGTGCTGAATATGTGTGATAATATGCTGAGACATTACTAATAAGAAACCAAGCTGATTCCTTAGATCTGATTCCTTAGTGTTGCAACCAGTTTAGGTTGTGTGTCTGGTGTAAAATAGCTCATTTTCACCCTCTCCCTCTAGATTTCCCTGGGAGGGGAAATCCAACTCAGAAAGGGCTTCCTCCAGGGAGATGCTTCATTGAATGTTTGCCACTTCATTTTCAACACCAACTGTGGTTTAGAGAAATAGGACCATGGTTTAGAGGAACAGGGTGTGGAGAAACCTTTCCTTCAGGCCAGTTGCCCAGGTAGGCTTTAGGTAGCATGCAGCCAGCGTGGTGCTGGCAGACACAAACCAGCCAAAGTTCAGGGAATTTCAAACACAACTTAAAGTCACCTTTACTCACCACCTCCTGTGCTGCAGTGTGTTTCTCTCAGCAACAGCTGAGAATCACATTTCTTCATAAGTTACTTTCAATAAGAGACATTTTGATCTAAATTGATTGTCCCCAGTTGCCAAGGCAGTCCTTGTAATAAAGGCCCTCCTCATGCATTCATTCTTGGTTGGCAGCACCCACGTAAGACCCAACAGCACTCATCTCCTATTCATCTCCTCTGTGGCACGGCGCTGTGGACCTAATCCAAACGCACTGCCACAACTGTTTTCGGGAATAAGCTCATACAATAGTTACGTAAATAGGAAAAAATACATTTGTAAGATGTGTTAAAATGCAGTAGATATAAAATGCATTTCCTTCCTGTAGTGCCATTCAATAAGAAAACTGTCTTCCAACATATTCCATTGTACTGGATGCAGTACAATGCAGTCCTCTACGCTGCAGTCCTCATGCGCCTATATCCTTTTCCCTGACCTCGTTATCTGGATGGCAGCACTCTAGATTTAAATTTTCAGCCTTACAGAAATAGACCATACTTCTTACAGTGAGCATTCCTTTCCAGTAGAATTGTTGAACACCTTTTCTTTCTTTTTTTGTGCAGCAGTAGCCACAATCAGTCTATTCACGTCTGTTCATCCAATGGCTCTAATTTAAAAAGGCCCATCTCCTTGTCAGAAGATAGTATTCCCCTTAAATACTCAAGTCTTTTAAAAGAATAACTGTGCCAATAAGGACCATAAAATAAAGTGGTGTCAAATGCAACATGGAATCTAGTGGGTTTATTCCAAGCTGCAGGGTAAGGTCAATCACAGATGAGTGGATTAGTCACAGCAAGGTACAAGCAAACTTACATATTTTCTTAAATTTCTATAAAAACTATGCATAAATAAATTTTTAAATACTCTGCTTTTTCCCCAAAGGGTAAAGATAGATGTCATTCAGCCCTGATCTCATTTTTGGTTGTTCTACTTCCCCTATTCATTAGCACAAATAGAAAAGCAGATCAACTGTGAGTGGAGAAAAGCTATGGTGTTGTCTCCCTTTTGAAGGAAGCAAGCTGAAAGAAAGAAATGAATGGGACCTATGATGATGTCCTCTTGGACTCAAGTGTATAAGAGCAAGATTTGAATAGCCTTTGCAGGCAGAAGGATTCTTGTCTCCCCAAACTTTAGCCCTGCCACTCCACCCAAAAGAGAGCATCTGAGAGCAGTTAACATTTAACACAGCAGAAGGAGTGGAAGCTAGCTTGTTATAGCAGACAAGAAAATTCCCTAATTTTTAATTAGGGAAATAAGACTTTTCTGAGAGAAGGTTGCAGAAGACTTTATAGAGGGTCTAAAGGTGAAGAAAAAGATACAGCATTTAACGTTTGTGTCAAAATAGGTGTTTTCTTTGGTTGATAAGTTTATTCTTGGAACAATATGGCATAATGGCACTAAACCATTGCAATTGTTACATACTCCACTTTCAAGTACAGATATTGCAGATATTTTAAAAATACATGGAAGTTAACATAGCCTTGGACACTGGCATACCACAAGAAGTCATGAGGAAAAGAAAAGTTGCCTGTTTTTGACTCATTTGAAGAGCATTTGCAGAGGATGCAGTGTAATATCAAGAACACAGGTGCCAATCCCAGGGTGACTGCTTTTCTTCCTCTTCTTAACTGATCTGTGGAAGCAGAAGAGGCGTCCAAAATACTCGGATATAACCCAAGAGTTTTTGGCTGCTAAAGCATTGTCCACCACCTAAAGGAACCCATGTCTGCAACCTTTGGAAAAAAGGTGGTAGGCTGGATGGAAGTACCTTGGAGGTTAGATCTGACCTATGACTGCACCTGGCCTATACTGATCTAAATTTTCCATCTCTGGTATGAAAGATCATGGAATTCTCCTATGCTGCTTTTGCTGAATGTATTGCCAAAACAGCTTCTGTAAAGACCCATCCAGACTGAATCTGAAAAAAATTATTTTAATTTTTGGGGCCTCTATTCCATTCCCTTATCTTCCTGTTTTCTACTCCACCAGATTAAAAAACTACAGGACATGGCATTTTTATCTTCTTCGTCCTCAAGACACCTTTTTTCTTTTTTATGATAAGCTGAATGGAGTGAGCTTTTAAGCACCGTATTGTAAAGCATCTATTTGAACGCAAGAATTCCTCTATCAGACTCTTGAGTGTTTGGTGAGGAGATAAAAATCACATTTCTGTTTCTACTCACATTGCCTCTGTTTATATAAAGATTTCATTAGTTCTTTTTGGTACAGCATCATCCTGGAAACTCATCCATTCAGCTCCATATCCACTCTCAGCAGCAAATCTTTTTGGAGTAATTTCCTTTCGGGCTATAAATCCTTCGTGTGATAGGCATGGCCAGCATTCCTTGTGTTTAGCTATGTCCAGTTGCATTTGGCTGTGTGTAAGTGTCCTTTGCTTGAACTCCCTCAATTTACCAAGCAGTTCTGTTCAGGTTTCTTACCAATTTTTCTCTCAAACAATAGCTACAGCAGCCACCAATTTTCTCAATAGTGGTTTTGTATTTAATTTGGGATTGCTGATGAAAAGACTATATTCTGGTAGGCAATGATGCACTAAAATTCAATTTTTCCATGACAACTTTCCTTGAAAATAGGTTTGTAAAATCTGCCATACGGGTGGTTATTAATCCGCTTAATGTTTATCTTAAGAAGGTACAATACTAAATTTAAACAGAATATTGTGCATTACAATACTCTAACATTACATTTATAGGAATTTAAGTGTGTTAGCTCCATAAACTGCACTTGTAATTTTACCAGGATATGAAATCAGATTAGTCCAGCAAAACTTTCTTTCACAGAACCATAGTGACTCACAGTCCCTTTTAATTCTTTATCAGATGGGTTCCTTTTCATATTTTTGATGATAAGCTGACAAGTCTTTGCTGAGCCATTTCACTTGGTCTTCCTGAATACTGGCTTGACATTTGCACTCTTACACATTTCCAAAATTTCTCAGTGGTTTACTTCAGTAGTCTAGGTATCTCCTAAGCTTGTTCTCATCAAACTCTTGAAAGAAATCCATTCTTCTAATCTTTGATTTTCTGATAGACTCTACTGAAGATACACTTGGAGAGTATTTAATAAACCTTATGACTAGAACACACTTCCATGTTTCTTTCACTACCACATAAAAAAACTTATAAAAGTAGAATTTAGATAGAAAGCCAGTCACTTGCTATTGCACCCTCCTTGCACTTGTGCGTTTTGTTTTCTTTTTTTCCTGACCAACTAAAATGCAAATATAAGAATTTGTTTTGCTGAAAGAACCCTTCTGTCTCTCAGGCTTTCTTCCTCCTTGTAAAATTCCGTAACACTTGGTTTAGAAAGACTTTGGGGGTATGCTAATTTCAGTAAATTCAGTATTTATGTACTGTTTGAGCTGAAGTCAGCTGGGCACTGGGAATTTAAAAGAGAAACCACAGGAACAAGCTTGGGAAGGAGAATAAAAAATCTCCTTTGAAAAGCAGAGAGTTCTTTTCCTAGTTTTCCCTGGAAACATTTAATAGGAGGAAAAAGAGTCTTGCAGTGATACTTAATTGGTTTTGCTCCTGTATATTCCCTCTGCAAAACATTACAATTTGCAGATCTTTTTCTGGATTTGAGAACAGTTGTGAATCACATTTCACTGGCAAAAAAGGATCACAGACCCCCTTATGCAAACAAAAATATTCATATATTTTCTGTATTTCCTGGCACAATGTTTTTTCATGTTTCTGGACATACACTCATTTCATACATCATGTTACCTTCATCATCTCTAGGACTTGCACCATTGGATGAAAAAATGCCCCATATTGGATGGTCGCCCTTCAGGTGACAAGATATGGCAGAAGACGGACTTGCCAGGTGCAAGAGTCATCTCATTTGAGCAAATCGATAAGCAAATACTCACAGTTCCCCTGATAACAGGGTGCGTTTCTTCCTAAACTTGAATATGATCTTGTTATTAAAGTCTTCTTTACACCTCGGTCTACACGACAATTTTTTCAACCTTTAATATTGGTCTAGAATTGAAAGGAAAATGCTGTTTACTTTCTAATTGCTCTACTTATTTTTAGTTTGATCTCATTTATTTAGCATGAAAATGAAATCTTTCCAAAGCAACTGCTCCATAAACCAAAGTGACAGCACTTAACACTGCTCCAGCACATATGTCTGTCACTCAAATAGACAGCCATCTGTAAACACATATAAGCAACTTCGTTCTTCCATCAGAAACCTTGCTATTCCCAAGTCAAAACATAAACATGGGTAGAATATAATTGTTTTGAGAACTTGTTCCACAGTTTCTGTGCTGCGATACTGGCCTAGCTGCGATACTGGCCTAATTTCAGAAGTTTTATGGAGGTGGGAAAACCAGTGTTCAAAAATTACTTATAATTTATATGTGCCAAATGGTACTTCTGGCACCTTAATTATTCCTTGTTTCATTATGTCTGGATTCATGATAGCAGACTGATTCATAGCTTTCACTTTTTCTCACTCTAAGATAATACAGGGAGAGGCAAAGCAGCTGCTGTTTGTAGCAATATCTGTCACAGGGGAGGCTCCCGAGTAGCACCAAGGGGAGTCCTTTGAAGAAGGTCTATGTGATGTGCTGGTCTCTTTGAGAAGTTGTGGAATACTTTGAAAGTTAGTTTAATGATGCTTACTATTTTGTGGGAATGAATCACCTGAAATTCAGCAGCAATAATACCTATATTAATAACGATGTAATTCTGCAATACATCTTCCGAAAATGAGCTGCAGGCAAAAGGCAATGTAAACAGGAACACTCTGCCAAAGCCAAGCAAACAAAACACACAGGACCATCACTTTTACCAGCTGTTGCTTTTTTTTCTTGTAGTGAGTGAGCACCATCCATGTGGCCCTGGAGTTCCTCTCTAGTTTGTGATCATATTCTGCATGCAGCGACTCTCTACAATTTACATATTTGGGAGGAGAGGGACACAGCCATTGCAATTACAAATTCATCAGCCAGATGTGATCTCTGTCCCATTTTTCTGACATTTCAGTGCTTTATGAGTCAAACTGCAAGGTTTGATTTTAAAAACCAGAGCCTGTGGAAGATACAACCACCATCAGCACAGCAAGCAGGAATGGGAGTAAGAAGAGATCTCAGTGTGCGGGTCCCTCATGAGGCCAAGGTCCTTGCATCAAATCTTCCACTTGCATTGGTCCAGGAACTCTGAAGAGAGTTCATTAGGCTGGAATGACTGTGCTTTGGGGGGAAAAAAAAAAAGTTAATTTTGAAATTCAGGGTCAGTGAACAACTTTGTCCACCAAATTCAGTTGTGGTTCAACAAGATGTGTTAGGTATACTCCAGGGACTGTGAAGTGTGGTTCTTTAGATGATCATGGCCTTGCCCAGCCTCTGCATGTATTAGTCTGCTGTGCTGCTTTGTAGGTAGGTGAGTGAGAGTTTTCTGGAGGCTGATTATATTTCTGTGGCACTATATAAAAAATTCCACTCATGGCTGTCATAACTCAGCTCAATTTAAACTGAATAGCACCTAACTATAGAGAGTGCCATACTGTACTTAACCAGATCTGGCATTGCATGATAGCGTTTGTAATGAATGCCTCTTTTCCTTCATCAGTCACTCCTAAATCCTTTCCTTCTCTAAACATACTTTTTATTTGCAAAATTGAGTTGAAATGTCAGTACTTCATGCTGACATGCTTCAGTTTCTGATGGATTCATTTCTTCTGTGCTTCTCTGTTTCTTTTCATTTGTTCTATATAAGAAAAAGGTAATAACTAAATTAGATTTCCAGGGTTAACATCTTGTGTGTAATTTATATTTTGAAGGACCTTACATAGTGCTAAGTGGGAATAACTCTTTGGGCTGTTCGAAAAGGTTCTCTCATATAACTTTTTATGACTGTTTCCTTTCGTTGTTGTTGGGATTTCTTTGGCAATTACTTTTTCTTTTTTTTGAAAAAAGCATGTTAGCAAAATATACTAATGTTTGCTGAATACTTTTACTTTCCCGCTAATAAAACACATTCCCCTTTTTAAAAAGGAGCCCAAAACCTAGTTAGAATAATGAGGAACAAGAAAAATTAATTTTTAAAAAAGAAATTCTTAACTGCCTTACAGCATAGGATAGCTCTGCAGTCTCATTTCAATAATGGTCCTTGAAACCATTCAGTGAAAGGTGCTCTAAGAGGGCAAATTATAAAGGAGCTGCAGTTTGCAAGGCCATATTGACACTAAGTATTAATTCGCTGTGTGAAGAGTTGAGAATTCAGTAAAACGAGATGAAAGCCAGTCCTTCTGAGTTTCTTTATACTTTTTTAGTTATGTCCAGATTCTAGCATTTGTTTTTCAATAGCATCTTAGGCATGTCTTGCAGTGTATTGCCAGTATCATTCTTTTACTATCAGAAATTATCCAGGCTTTCTTCTATCCACAATTCTGTTTCATATTGCAGTTGTAGGAGGCATTAATTCTATGTGATTTACGTAAGAGTTTGCTTTTTTTTTCCCCAGCCTGTACTCAAAATTCTCTCATTGATAATCAGTACGTAATAGCAAAGACAAAGCATTGTCCGAGCTAGGTGTTCCTCAGGTTCCTTTAGTAGTCTTAAGTGATTCTGCCCTCCGTTTTCATTAACTCATTTAAAAACTGTAAATTTTAGACATAATAGGTAGAAGAGAATATTTTTCTCATTTGTTCTGGGCCTGTCACATACAAATGATTTATTTGTAGTTGGACAGTTCCACTTCTAACAGGGTAAAAAATATCAATCACATTATGCACGTCCCTTTTAAGTAGAAGGACAATTTAGATTACAGAAATCCCTTCTTAGGGATGTGTATTATGGATGTGTGACCTGGTGAAGAAGATAAAATATGAACCAAACTTTCCTGGAATGCGAGATGAATCTGGAAGAACAGGTTTAAAACTGCTCAGAGATCTTGCAAGTATTCACTCCCTTACAGTCCTCTATTTCCTCCTCCTGTGAAGGGCAATGAACCTATTTTTGCAAAGTGCTTAGCACTTGCAACTTTCTCTGTATTCCCTGGGTTTTGAAGCTGAAAGGTGAAATTCAACTACACACTGAAAGTGAGCACATTTTTCATCCTGTTTAATGGGTCTCCTATATAGGGAAAAATAAGTAAAAAAAAAATATGTCAGATTAACTTTTCAGTTATGTGTATTAGAAATACCACTTGGTATTAAGGTAGAAAGCTACAATTTAAAAATCTTTTTATGAGCTTTCCAGCCAAGCTGAGTATCCCCAAGATGTCTGCATAGTTTACACACAGTCTAAACTTTTATAAACAGTAGTTATAAAGATTTCATTTATATAATACCATATACTCCCATATCACTTTGCAGAGATAGAAGACCAGGCCCCCTTGCTAATAATCTTACTGCCCAAACGAACAGCTAACAAGGTTGGACACAGCTTGTTGATGAGAAGTAGCAGCAGTTTCTCCCATTGCATGACATTTTGCGTGCACCTTTTTAAGGCTATGCCAGTTACAGGAATTACGCTTTCCTCAATCCTTTGGATAGGTTCAGGTCTGAATAATCCATAATATATAGATACTCTTGCAAACTGAATCCTGTCTTTCCATGAAATCCATCCTTTATGAGGGTGCATGCTGTTCTTATACCCAGCAACCAAGTAAACAGACACACAGCCAACTGGTCATGATTTTAAAATTATTATTACTCTCTCTTTGTGTTGTCTGAGCCCTACAATCCTCACTCACATGAGCAGTCTTCTTCCTTGTACCTAGGAACAGTGTCAGGCATTGCACTGTCCTAGCAGAAAAATGCTGGAGAATCTGACTTGTGGCAGCTAAAAACTGACACTTTCAGTATTCTTTCCTAGGCAAGCAGAACACAAAGATATGTCATTTTCACTTGCTGCTTAAATTACTCAAAATTTCATTTAGACAATTAAAAAAGGTGCAAAAATGTAATCAAGAGCTGCCAACCCATACTAAATTATTCAGATTCTCAACTGGAAGGGGGATGTGAAAAAATAAGATTTGGTAATGTTTCTAGTTTGTGTTGTCTTGCTGTGGCAATTATACTTTCAAATATGCTGTGCCTGGATACGCAAGGACTATGTGCATAACTGATTGATTAGAGAAGCTGTGAATGAGCTACCTGTGCTGTGCTAATTTGAGACAGACAGAAGGCTCCAGAATGGCCCCAGGCTGGGGTTCACATGGCACATGCCGAGGGTAGAGCTATGTGCCTTCTGGGGCAAGTCAGATCTGACAGGTTTTCGTATATTTTTATTGGCTTATACTAAGGAGCTCGTGACAGGAAGGAAGTCCTTGCTGGTAGTAAACCAACTGTACACCTTGAGGCATTTTCTTAAATTTGATGTCATGACTTGTCATGAGGGAATGGGCTCTGCCTTGGATCTCTTTGCCTCTTGTCCTTCAAGCAAGTGTACCAAGAACACCAAAAGGGCTTTACAAATTCTAGAGTAAGGTTTGATTAGAAGAGAACCTAGAATCATGAGCTTTTAAAAACAGAGAAAATTTCTAAGTGAGACAGAGTAGCAATGTAAACAACTCATCCCCCTACAGACATACCTGGTGGCTTTGCATCAGCCACCCTTCTTTTCAGGTCTGCTCTCAGACCAGCAATCTCAAGTAGCTTCCTGGGCTGCCACAATCTCAATACACTTTTCTTTCATACCTTGAGATTTTTTTTCCTTTCCACTGCTTCTAAAGTTTGTTTTGAGTCTCCTCTCTCCTTTTGTCAGACATCTCCTTCTGCATACATTGCAGGGGCCCTGCTGGCTGTATCACTTTTTCTCTGCCTACATCATCCTGCACTGCTGTGTATTATTTCCCTGGGCATTATGCTTTCCTCTCAAGGAAGATGTAGTGGTCTCCCCATGCTGTGTGCAGTAGCCATCAAAAAGAGACAAAGAAGGCCTTCTTTTATGTGGTCCAACCACAAACTCTTTAAAAGAAGGTTGCACACAGTGCAAGCAGTTGCTGTGAGCAGATGCATTAAATCATTACGCAGTCTACTGCAAGCAATGTTCAATGTCAAATCAACAGTGCACGGTACACAATCAAAAGGAAATGATGGATTTTAGAGGACTTCCAGCACAGCAATTGAAATTCAGCTGAGTGGTCACCAGTATTTTGAGATGGGAAGGGAAGGGAAGGGCTGCTTTTTTAGTAAAGCTCCAGAAAAGGTGACACAGTAAAGTACGTTTTAAGAACTGGCCTTGCTTAGGAGTAGCTGGAAAAAGGTACGGTGAGGGGATGGTTTCTGTCTACTCTTCCACCTGTTCTGAGGCCTTCTCTCTCCTTCCCTTCACTGATGGGGAGCTACGCTTGCTTTCCTTTCCTCCATCATGCAATCACGGCATGAATTTCTTTTGTCATGGGTGCAATTTCAATGCCAGGCCTACTTCCTATTTTCATCTTAAGAAGGTGTATAAATCCTGGCTAAATATCACAGGATATATCCCTCTCAAGCTTACTGAGAATGTGAAACTGGAATACACACTCTCACACTTCTTTTACATGTATTCCAGGATGCATTGCAAGGAGCAGACCCATGTGCTTCTGTCCAAACTAATCAGCACATAGGGACAGAGTTTCTTGGATGTTGAGGGGAGCTAAACACCCAGCTCCTCCACAGTAATTTACCTATTTAACACCGCTGTTACAGCTCAAGCTGTCTTCATTCAGTCTTTTCATAATTGCTCCTCAGAATGTTCCTCCAAATGGACATCTCCTGTGGCTTACATTGAAGACAGGTAACACCTGATTATTTGGTTCACTATTTGAGAAGGGCCAAATTCAGCTGTTTTGCAAGTCGGTACAATTCTGGAGATGTTACTACAGTTCCATTCACTGTCACAAAAAAGGGAATTTAGCCCATCATCTCTTTCTTTAGACAGAAATCACCTCCTGGCTTTTGTTCCCCCTTGATGGATTTATTTCCTTTCCTGCCATGTGTCCTGGCAGGTAAGGAGCAGGATTAGGTTATAATGAATACAAATGGATTTACATATTGAGGCTGCTGGACACAGATAGACTCTGCTTTTCCACCTGGCTTTTCAAGCTGCCAAAGGGACCACACATGCCAGTTCTGGTTTGTGTCACCACTCTGAACATCCATCCTGGAGACAGCAGTCACTGAAGGGTGATGCCACACTTTCAGCTGCCTTGGTTCTGCCACAGAACTGTGGCTTGTCCCTTATCATTATTGTTAATGCCTGTTTGGGGGGATTTAGCGTATCATTTCACACTGTGTTTTTTCCCTTCTCTCAAACTGTCAGTGGTCCTCTTAATAGAAATGGAAAATTAATTTCTGCTTCAGAAGTGGCTTTGAAATAGACAATATACTGCAATTTGATTTTTGGTATAGCATCTTTCCTTCATACTGAATCCATATCTCTTCAGTGATTTTGATATTATAAAAAACAATGGATAGTACAGTTTATCCATCCCCCTTTCCCCCTCCCAAATCTTTATAAAACTTAGAAAATAGCCTAAGGAGTTTGTTCTTCATACCCACCATTTAGAATCATTATCATCAAATCTTTTACAGTCTGGACATTATCTTGTCTTAGCATCACTTACCAAGATATAAACCACTAGGGGGTTAATAGTGTAGAGGAATGTCTTGCCTACCAGAGCTTATGGACAGACTAGTTAAATGACTCGGTTATATTCTCTATAAAAAGAGATTTTCTTGCATTACTCCCAGCACACTGACATGAATGTGTCTTACTGTCTACATCTTAAGGTGTCCTTGAGAAAGTTTCCTATGACAGGAATGATTTGTTCTATGAGCTTCAAAAATTCACACCCAGGGAAAAAGACAGAAGCAATGGCAACAACGAATACATACTTGGTGTTGAGATAGCAGCTACAGCAAATGAGACTTGCATTTTCACAAATGCAGTATTTTCAAGTGGATAAAGATGAGAACTTGGCAACGGAGACTTGCCCTTTTAAATACTACTTCTTTCTTAGCCCTTAGTGCTTCTATGCCTAGCCTCAGTTTCTCTGCCAGACGGGAGCAACAGTACTTGCATATTTTAAAGGTGGACTTGAAATTGCGTCCTTGACAAGACTCCTTAAGAGTACTTGATGATATGTACATAAGGAGCATCTTTATTGGTACTTCTCAAACTGCAGCTGGTTCCAACTAATTTAAAAGACCCAGAAACACTGTGATAGTTCCTGGCACTTCTCTTTCTCTGCAACATATGTGAGGATTTTTAAGGTGGCTGTTTATGTATAGGAGGGACAGAAGTGATAGGGAAAGCAAAAGGAGCAAAACAGATCCAAAAGTTCAGATTCTGCATGATGTAAAAGCATTGTGGATTGGGAGAGGAATAGAAAAGAATGTCCTGAAGTCAGAGCTGGCTTTTAGGCTTGAAGAAATGAGGATATATTGTAGTATGCATATCCAAAGTGAGACAAATAAAAGAGCAAATCAAATACTTGGCTGAATGATGGGGGAAAATCTGTAGCGTGTGTGACTGTCATTGCACAATGGGTGGGCAGCCCTCAATCAAAGCAGTCAATTCCAGTCAATGCATTGGAAAGAATGTTATGGCACTTGAAAAAAGCAGAACACGAGAGTAAAGCATTGACATTGTTGCCTTCAGCTTTAAAAGAATGAGTTATAAGGACTAGTTTGAAAGGTTAACCTCAGAAAAAAAGTTGAATAAGGGAATCTAATTAAAGAGCTCAAACTCTATAATGGTAGAGCTAATGTCAGCATTATTCATAACTCAATGCAGAAAATTTGACAAAAGAGCACAAATGGAATTTAAATTGAAATAAAGACATGGGGGAGCATCTTTTCTGTCTGAAAGTGATAAATGTTTGGAGCGAACTACCTGGCAAGGTTTAGGAGGTGATGACACCAAGGGCATCTTCAAGAAGCACCTACATTTTGCTGTGTGGAAACAAGATATTAATATAGATGAGCTCAGATAAGCCAAATAGCCAATTCTCATTCTCATATGTTTGCTGCCAGCACCAGCAGCTGCTTGATCTCTAATGAGCAGGAGATTGGCAATGGCAAATGGCGTCCTTTTTCAGGCTGATGACATGAGCAAGACCCTATAACGGATAAAGACATGTTTACCTTGAATTCAAGTTTGATGTCTTCTTTACTGTAATGTTTATGAAAATACTTTTCTCCCTGGGGACATACTGTTTCCCTGTCCATATATACACCCCTGAAATATTTTACAGCTGAGGAAAAAAAATGGTTCATTTCTTTCATTTGCCACAGAGCTAAAATAAGCTGTTTATTGCTATTTGTTCATAAAATGTAATAAAAATGAAGAAGGAAAAGGAAGGAGAATGGTTTGGAGTCCATTTTACTAAAAGATATTTTAAAGATCAGTTTTTACCTTCTGCTGGCCTTCACTAACTCCTTTTCTCACACATTAAAGTTCATCATTGATTCCAGATGAAATGCTACTTATATTGTCATTTGGGCTGTCTTGAAATGCATACTTCTTTCATAGTTTAGTGTTTTCCTGCTGTCTCTGGCCTGATGAATCCTGTTCTGGTTTTGATTTTTTTTTTCTTTTTTCCCCAAACTCAGGCCACTGTTAAAATTTTGTGAGTCTCACGGAGTTTAATTCTACATAATGACATGTCAGTAGTTGTTTTGACAGCTCTTGGAAGATTCAGTATAAACACAGGTATTTTGAAGGAATTGTGCAGTTTCATTTTCATTCATAAGTGCAGTGGAAATTAAAAGTCTTTAATCAGCCATCACTGGTCATTATGAGTTTCCAAGAGAAAAGGGCTATATGGACAATATAAGCAGATCTCCCTTGTATTTTAAGGTGCGTATTGCTCCTTCTAGTTATACCTTGAGAAGATATTTCTGGTGACTTTGATAACTGTTTCTGGGTATAGAGTCTGAATTGTGTTCACTGAGA
Organism: Cariama cristata; assembly: GCF_000690535.1. Taxonomy (NCBI): domain Eukaryota; kingdom Metazoa; phylum Chordata; class Aves; order Cariamiformes; family Cariamidae; genus Cariama; species Cariama cristata. Next base: position 41,859 of record NW_009593820.1, read on the forward strand.
GTGTAAACCTACCTCTTTAAGCAAATTTCAATAGAAATGCTCCCAAAAGTCAGCTGTTGTTGATAAGATGCAAGACTATCTACTGATTAGCACAGTGAAGCATGAAACAGGTTTTGGGGATTCCATTCTTGATTTTGCTACCTAACGGTTTTGTAACTGTGGATTATTTGTGGATTTAGGGACAAATGTCAAAGCCTGGTAAAGTCGACTGATGTCTTTCAATCTATTTCAGTATGGGACCTGTTTCCACTTGGATGAATTCTTTTTTACACAGATCCAGATTAATCAAATTCTTTCTGTAAACTTATTCTGGATTTCATGCAAAAGCATGAATTCAGTGCCTTGAATTTCTTGTCTTTATTTTTTTTTTTTTAAGCATCCTTGCATGCTCCATTAAATATTTGACCATCTAGAGAAAGTTTCCTGAGAATCACCAAAATGCTTATTTTGGGGGAATTTAGGCATTTACAATGGTAGTTTTTCTGGCAAAAATTAACATACAAGTAGAATACACATGGTTGTTTTCTCAGCCGACATAGAAATCATCATTACATCCATCTGTGTGCGTATCAATATTTGTTTCAAATAGGCCAATTCTGAACCTATTTTCAAGTCCAGACTCATCAGACATCCATATTGTTTGCATGCAACACATGGACCAGCACAGTGCATGCACTTTATGACCAAGCTGCAGGCAGACTAATAGGCTGCCACAAAGCCGAGTTGCTGCAGGCCAGAGTTTCCTATGCTTAAGTCTTTTCCTGAGCCCATTCATAATCCTCTAGTATAGAAATAGCCAAGAACCTGTAGATCCCAAATATATGGTCTCCTGCAACTCCTATAAGAAATTAAGGTAGATTTTAATTGGGTCCTCGAGAAGCTTTATATAATTGCATATCATGTCAGTATCATCTAAATTGTATTTGTTATAGTGCTTTCAAATTATGTTCTACAGTTCTGCTCTTTTTGGAGAAATTCCCCATAGCCCTAAACACCAAGTTAAATTGTATCTTTGTCATCCAGGTCCTTAGAGGTTGTAGGCAATTTCCCTGCTTTTATAAGTTTGGTCCTTTATGAAATCCTTTGGATTGCTCAGTAGGTTGGGAGACAAGATTGTGTAAGAAACAGCTATTTAAAAAAACCCATTGTTCTTTTAAATAAATAACTCCCTGCAAGCTGTATTTGTTGGGCAGGCAAAATGCACAGAAGTCTAGCTTTCAAGGAAAACAAATTAAGGTCCTATAGAAAAAAAAATGTTGCTAAGGGAAGCTGCAAACACAATAGAAGAACAACTTCCTATGACTAACTGCTATTTTTAGCAGATTTCTACTTTCAATCTGCAAGAGTGGAACTGTCAGTTCAATTAGTGCAATACTTTGAATTTAATCACCTTAATTTATTCACATTGACCAGAAACAGAAGTACAGGGTTCTTTAATTAAATAATAGTCTCACAGAATGCGGGGAAAAAAGTGATTTCCATAGGGGATTATTATTCCACCTTTCCTTCTTTCAATAAGGACTTTCAAAACCCTCAAGGGTCATTTATGGTCCTTTCCTATTAATGAAATTATTAATAGAACATCCTAATTACTCTTTAGCAAGGCAAGACATACTTCTCTCTGAGCCAAGGGGAAGAGCAAAACAAGGATTATTCTAAAAAATAAAAAATTTGGTCAAACAACTGAGAGATATAGTGAGGAAGATTAAAAAAAAAAAAACAGCAAACAAAACCAAATTACATTAAACTCAGGTATCAGATCCAGACGAAGGCAATGGTTTCATGCAACCACTTGTATTTCTGCAGGATTATATGAATTATACTGAGGAATTAAATTTTAGCATTTACTGGAAATAGTGAAATTTCTCTGCTCTTTCACCTCCATTTTATTTGTTAATTTTCTTATTAAGGTCAGACTATATGACTACTTAAACCTATGAATAAGCAGTGAATTTGAGCTTTAAAATGATGTTCTGACAAACTTAGAGAACATTTACCTACCATATGTACACCCAAAATTTTGACCTTTAGAAGTTCTAAGAAGAAGCTTGCTCTACCTCTGTCTGAGCTTACCAGAAGTTGTTACTGTATTAACATAACACTGAGTCCAAGCTAATAAACCTGCCACTTGCTCAGGTATTAAATGGGCCTTTAGTCACGTCAAAGGGCTTCATACTCTGCAAATACTTTCACTATAGCCAGTGGATCTAATTTCTGCGTTTGTAAATCAGCGCAGCTTCAGCGCAGTCAACTGGTACTCTGACAATTTATATCAGCTGAGGCTTTGATTCATTGTATCAGGAAATCACAACCTTGACAACAGAGGACTATGTAAGAGTTCTTGCAAAGTACACTTTGCTGCTTGAAGCCTGGAGGTCTCCAAGCATAGCCCCAGGGTTGGTGTGCCTGTGGAAGGGCTGCCAAGCGAAGGGGAGGGCCAGCAAGAGCTTTCACTCCTGGTGCCTTTGGTTTGTGAGCAATCCCTGGACATTTTGAATTTTGGAACTGGGTTTTCACATGAATGGGAGATTGCGTGGAAACAGATGGCTAAGCAAGGGCAGAGCTCCAGTGTTGGTGTGCCTGTGGATGATGAAACTCATGCTGTGCTACCATTAGCCTCTTCAGAGTTTATAGTGTGGTATCACCCTGTGCTGTGATCTTGCCATGCTAGCTATGATGGGCTGTGCTGGATGGAAATCTCTAGTGAAACTTAATACCAAGATTTTGAAAAGCACCTTCCTCTCCTGAATGCCTCAGAGACTAAGATTAGAGTGGGCTGTGATATACAAGGTAGGACTGCTCAGATTTGTAGATCAAGGAAAGTTATAGAGGCACCTAGAAGCTGTGATGTGCTAGGCTGAGTGCAGAAATTAGACTTAAGGAATCAGGCATGTTCTTTTGCTGACTCACTGTGTAATTTGGGGGCAAGTCACTTAACCCCTTCTGTCTGCTTTTGCCATCCATTGACTGGTCGTTGAAGGCATTAAATAAAAAATTCTGGTACAACGAGTATTAGTTAAAATAACAGAAGGGAAGAGCAAGTTAGCTCACGCATTTCATGTATTTTATTCCTGGGTGGTGCCCTACAAAAATATCATGTCTAATAGGCAGTCTCTCTCCTGGAGTCACAAATTACTACAGTTAGAACGGATTATAAATCTCAAGTAAAGCCTAGTCAATTCTACAAGTGATATATTTCTTTTATTACTGACCCTTTATTGCTTCTCTCTCTCACATACATCTATCTTTTTTTCTTGAGCAGAGGAGGTGTCGTGCTGCATTAATATTCTTCTCAGCAGATTTTCTAGTCAGCCCCATTTTCTTTCCTTCTTGCATCAGGAAACGTGAATCTCTCTCTCTTCCCCGCCCCCCCGCTAGTGCTTGCTTGGCTCTGTAACAAAATACAGGGATAGGAAAGGTATTTAAAAAGGCAAGCTGGGAAATTCTGACATTTAAACCCACCATTTTTTCCCAGAACACAGGGATTCATTTGCTATCACTATTTTTTTTAGGGAGGAAAAAATAAAAGGTCCATTTCAGTTTAATTTTGCATCAGAAAGACAAACGTTTAAATTAGGGAACACTAATTTAATTGGTCTGGGTTGAAATTATGAGAATTAAATAATTTGCTGTTTCTAAATAAACATTCTTAGAAACATTTAATTCCCTGAAAAGTTTTTCTTTTCCAGTTTTCATCTTGACTCACCTTGGGGAAAAAGAGTTGAGTCATCTCTAGGTGGTGTAGAGCAGTACCAGAGTCCAAGTCTATTAGCTGCTCATAGTGCTTGAAGAAGTGAGTTTCAAGGGATGTGGGGGGTCTGGTATGAGTCCAAATCTAAGCATTGATGATCTAGGATGTGATGGCCTCTCTGGTAACTGTGGTCATAAACAATAAGCTCTGAGTCAGTTATGCATCGTTGTTTAACAGCCAGGTTGGGCACTAGACCTTCAAGCCTGAGCAATCAGAAAACTGCTAAATTAAATCCACTTAGACACTGAAAGAATGTGTAGGGTCCAACCTCTACCACATAGCAGAGAAATGGGATAGATAAAACCCCTCATGCCAGGTGCAGGATGTTGAGAGATGATATAGACTTTTTATACTACACAAGAAAATCTTGATCCGCCCCTGGTAACAGACAAGAAAGTTCTGCAAATCTGTAAGTCCATGCTGTTTTGATGCCTGAATGTAAAAATCTCTTGAAACAAATATACAAAACATGCTACGCTGGAGAGAGACAAATCTCTTCCACCCTCAGGGACTGAATGCAACTTACAACTGCTGAGTGAATAATTAGTGTTAATTAGCACTGGAAATTGATGCCTTTGGAGATAGTCTGCCAAGTTTTTAAGCACTTTAATACTAATGTATTTTTTTTTTCTCTGGGATAAATCTTTATAGAGGAGGCAAGTGCAAATTGATTTTTAAAGAGCCTGTCCAATGTTGAATTTATCTTACAAAAACATTGAGTTTAAAAACAATTACATTTACCTTTGCTGTATTTTAATGCTTTTTCCAGTGGGTTCACTTCTCTTTAAATATTTTTACTGTCACTTTTGGTCTAGTTTCTTGGAAAATGAGTATATGGAGTACATTTGCAACTTTAGAAGATGTTAGGATAAAATATGACACTATGTCAAGCTATTTAGTTCCTAAATCATTCTTCAGTTATGAAAAAATATTCTGCTTTAGTGATAATGGCAATACAACACTTTGAATCATAAGAGTAAAGTTCGCTGAGCAGAGTAGAGGCAAAGACCTAAGCATTAAGAAAATTGTGCATGCCATTTCATGCCTTCTTTGTCCAAACAGTTGTTGAATGAACTCAGAATCCTTATTTAGGTTTCCTTTCAGATCCTTTCAGCTAAAATCAAGTAGTAAGGCAACAGGAGTTGGAACAAGGACTTGAAATCGCCCCTCTAACTCATATAGCATATGGGATTTGGGCATTTCCATGGGGAAATAAACCTTAAACATGTAAGCAGGGCTTTAGAGTTGGTGCACTGACAGGTCAAGGAGTGGCAGATCAGGCAGGCTGTCATTGCACTGCTGGTGTTGTGTAAGGATAGGGACACGGTTACGTGCAGAGTCTGGTTCCAGTTGCTTGCTTAATGAATTAGACTGAAAAGTCAAAGACAAACAGAATATCTTGATTTCCAGAAGTTTTGGGCACCTTAACTTCTCACTGAAATTCCTGAGAAAGACATATATCCAAGACTTCCAAACTCTGATTGGAGAAAGCTTAGAGATTTTTGCAAGCAGCTGATATGAAACCCTCTAAAATAGCATAGAAAGCAAGCTATTGACTTATATGGTAGCCAGAAGTCAGAGCATTAAATCGGTGCAGTAGTTTCTTTATTGTTATTACCAGCAATACACTGAGGAATTTCTGGAGAAATCAGAGGTGAAAGGAAGGTTTGAAACATATACATGCTAAATATTAAGTACATTAATTACTGCAAAAGTATGTAACTTTTATAACAGGTGGTATATGGATGCCACGTTCAGTGAAGCAGTCTGCTGTGGTTTTTTTAACACTATTCAAATTGGGCAGACAACATTCAAATCAAATTAATTTCCTGCAGCAAGAAAGAAGGACCAATTTTTATTTACAGAGGAAAATGGTTCTTTTTCACTGCCAGCTTGAGACATCAGAATATTTGTTCATGGCAGTATAAATATGAGAGTTACAAAATGAACAAAGGCAGACAACAGCCTCTCTGCTCCTCCTTCCCTTCCACTTTTAGAATAGACTTACTTTTTTATAGGTCATGATCCAAAACCAGCTCAAATCCATGAAATACCACCAGTGATTTCCACAGCCTTTGGATGAGGCTGTCTTTGAAAATGACTGCCTACTCCACAAGAGTAGATAATTCTCTGAGCCCACAGGGGATCTGTGTGGACAGGTTACATTTGCATTTGCTTTAATGACAAATTGAACTTTTGTTCATGAAGTGCATGATAGGGAGACAAGCCACAGACTATAGCAATGCTGGATTAAAACCTGTCACCAAAGTCCAGAGACCATTCTTTACAACCTAGTTTCTAAGCACACTGCATTTATAAATTGGAGGTTTTTTTGGATAAACATGTGTTTTGGTGTTTGTCTTCTAGATGAATATATTGTGCACCACAATCTCGGTTTCTATCCAAAATTACAGGCATGTGGACCACAATGTGCCTGTGACAGAACAGTGTGACAGGGGAAGTATGTGAGGCACGGAAACACAAATGATGTATAGGTGGTCCCGCCTGTGTGTCATCGCTAGGCAAAGGCTAGCGTTAGAAAATTCCATTCAGAACCCTCTGTGCACATTTTCCTGAAGAAACACAAACATTTATCAAGTGGAGAGGCCTTTGAAAGTCTTCAGATTTACAAAAAACTTTAATTCTGAGATACATTGCGATTCTGTATATTTTTAAGTCCTGAAACACCATAATCCTTTGTGAGCATGCATGTAGTTTTGAGTTGTGTGAACACTTCAAAATAGCACTTGAACAACTTAGGCAAATAATGCCTTCCTTTCCTATTTTATTTATTTTCCCTCTTAAAACCTGCATACAGACAGAAGTGACTTGCTTTTACTGTGAATAAAAGTTAATGTAAAAGATGTTTTACCGAAATAATCCCTACTTCAGATTGTACACAGATAGTAACAATACGAGGCCTCTGCATAGATACCTTGTTCGTCTTCACGGTTTATTGTCAGGAGATATTTCAGACGCCCAATTCTGAAGATGTGCCTTTATGCTTGTTTGGGCTCAGGTTCTGTAAGTTGTTTGGTTGTGAATGAAACATCAAAGCAGAAAAACAGTGGATATTGAATTATTTTTGTTTATGTCATCTAACACCAGAGGCTTTTGGAATCACAAATATGTTGTATACTGGTATTAGGAAATTCACTACTTTATCAAAATTTTGAGTTTACTATCTTCTTGAGAGTGTCAGTTTTCCCTATTCTCCAGTGAAAAATTGTATTGAGATCCAATACTCTTTGCTCACACCTTTCCCACTGCCGCACCCTTCCTCCTCCCCCATTCAATAATGCCCTCTTCTCTCCGGGTGTATTAAGTACAGCATGATTACTCTGGAGATTATTTTCTCCTTTTTTATTGCTTTTGATTCTTTATTACTGCTCATTAGAATGTTATTAACTTGGCCTCAGTTATGACAATATTCAACACCTGCTTCATATAACAAGCACATTTCCATTCCCTTCCCTAGCATTGCACACCTGGGCCTTGAATTATTCCCTTTGGCTGAGTTGAAAGAAGGAGCATGAGAGAGTAGGTCCTTGATTTTTCTGAGGTAGGAGGCTTTTAATTTGTGAATTGACACGGATCCTGTTATTATTGATTCTGCAGTAGGCTTTTCATCCTGACTGTATGTAGTGACTGACTGGCAATTATTTTGGAAGAGCAGTGATGTGAGTGGTATTTCAGTAGGAAAAAAGAGGCAGGATTTAGTCTGCTTTTAACTGAACCAGATTGTTTGCTGAAAAATCTCCATGGTGAGAACACAGACATGTACAGACCTGGCTGTGGCTTGACTGGAGCGTGCAATGTGCCAAAGGCCAGCAGTCCTCTGGAGCTCTTGCTATGTTTTACTTCCAACAGTGTTAACAGCAGGTTGGAAACAGTCACTACTTTTTTTAACTTGGACAAGGCTAAGTAAAAGCCAGGATTTCTCTCCTTATGAGTAAAGTTTCTGAACTTAATGCTATTAAATGCTAGTGAAGCAGAGACCTATAAGAGAAAAGAAAAAGCATGGAAGAAAGAAAGAGCATCAGATGAGATTATCCTGTGATAAAATATGTTATCTGAAAACTGAAGAAAGCTGCATTGTTTGGGACTGTATTGCAGAGAAATACTTCCCCACCTCTCTGGTGATGGTTACAGCTTGCAAATAAAGACCACAGGTGTTTTCTCTTCAGGGTTCATGCTTTTCCCTTTATTTAGTCTGGGTTTTTCAGTTTTCAAAAATCGAATGAAATCACAGCAATATCCCACAGAGAGGACAGTGAGGGCATGAGAACGAGGACAGGATATAAATGTATCTATACAATTTAGACTTTGTTTTTACCAAATTATGAAATACTAGACCTTCTGCACCTCATGCACTGATAATCCTGAACCAGTGTTGAGGGAATTGTTAGCATTTGCGAGGAAGTAAGAAGCCATTGAAAGTCTGTTTTTACCAGTGTGAGATACAAGGCAATTTGTGGTGGGTTGACCCTGGCTGGAGGCCCCCCCCCCAGCCACTCTATTACTCCCCTCCTCAGCTGGGCAGGGGACTGAAAATATAACAAAACGCTCCTGGGTGGAGATAAGGGCAGGGAGACATCGTTCACCAGTTACTGTCATGGGCAAAACAGACTTGACCTGGGGAATTCAGCTGAATTTATTACCAATCTAATCTGATTGTAGGATAATGAGAGTAGGATAATGAGAACCAAATCTTAAAAAGACCTTCTCCCTACCACTCCCTTCTTCCCAGGGTTAGCTTTATTCCTGAGTTCTCTCCC
>NW_009593821.1:0-45417 GCF_000690535.1 Cariama cristata
CTCCCTTCCCTTTTCGGGGTACACCTTTCCCTCTCGGTTCTGTGGGGGGAAAGTCGGCTGCCGTTCCCCTCCCTTGGCATGGCCGCGCGTGGGCGTCTGTCCGTGTGCGTGGATATGTATATGGATACGCTAACTTAGAATAGATACGTAGCGTGTGGCCGTGGGGAGAGGAGAAGTTGTCCTGGGAGTTTTAAATTGGGGTAGGCACAGCAAAAGTGATCTGCGGTAGAGAGCAGGCTCCCGGTATGCTGGGGGCAGTGGAGGGAGGGAGCCGAGGGGATGGTACCTCAAGGTTTGGTTTTGGTTTTAACATCTTGAATTTATATACTTCAGAGCTGTTTTGTAAAACGGCGACCGTCATTCTGAGTCAAGCATAGGGAGGATTGCAGGAAAGAGGTGTAGCACCTTTTTGCTGAAGATTACATGAAGTGTGTGAAATACTGTTTTGTCTTGTAATCTGCACGTTGCCTTTTATCTGTGTTGCCAGACCTGCTGTAAAATAGTGAAGGTACTGGACAAAAAAAAAATGCATTCGTTCATTCTTTTAATTACTTGGCTGCTTGCTGTTTATGCTTTAAATTCAGTCAGTTTGGACAATGGGTTTAGATCTGCACTGACATTATGCGGCAGTGTTAGTGTTGCAAACACTGCAGGGAAATGTTCATTTTAGTACCTGTTTTTACAGTGAAAACTCACATAGAAAAATATATTGTTCAGTTTCATCAGAAATGTAGTAAGGTGATTTGGGGCCGGGCAAGATTGCCTCAATAATGAGGTGATTGGACTGATTTTTTTTTTTTGGAGTACTTGGATGTACTGCTTTTGTAACATGTTTTTCATTTAGAATTTGACGGAGGGACCGTCTTTGAGCCAGCTATGTGTAGTGATTACAGGAAGGAAAATTATAGCAGTGGGTTGAAGCTAAAAGGCTTTTGAAGAGACAGAATCATGGAATTCATTCTAATTAATTACAAAAATATTGTTAAGAAAAAACCCCACACATGACGTGGTGAACCTCTGAGATGGATTTAATTTTTCTGTGTCTGGGTACCTTACTCTTCCCTGGCTTCATGGTTGTTTTTGTGTTGTTGTTTTGGAGAGTAGATGCTATTAAAATGAGCTGAAAACCTTTTTGAAATGGACCTTGGAACAAGAAGTTAAGACTAGTCTTTCAAGTCGTCTATTCTTGTCTTGTAGATGTTTGTGCTTTGAAAGTTTATCTGCATTTGATGTCCTGTAGAAACCAGTGGCACTACTGCTTAAACCTGAAGTGTATGCATAAATGTTGAATTTGGGCCTTGAATGTTCATTATTCTAGCTCTGCTTGATGTATTTGCAAGCTGACAGTTAACTGCATTTGGAAGCCTAGACTTAATACTCAGTTTTAAGTCCCTGTTTGTTTGGGGTTTTTTTGTGTTTTCCCTGCCTTATTGCTTTTATTGTCATTCATGTTTATACTTTTGTATTAGAGTTTTAATTTCTGCTTCAAGTAGGACTATGACTCATAAAACTGACTAAAACTCATAAACATTGCTGTTTGCAGGCTTTGCAAAATGGTATTTCTCTTCCTGAGGTTTTTGGCCGACGTGTGCATCATCCTCACAGAACTGCTGTATGGACCTACCCAGGGTTGCTTTTTGCTAGAGGAGTTACTTTTGAGGTTGTGATTCCCTGGAGATAGGAAGAGTAAAAATCTGTAAAGTAGTAACAACAAAAGGGCAAAGTTAATGGAATTAGGATGCTGTAAATTTGGACTGGAATCCTGGTTTTACTACGGATTCACTTTGTAATCTTGGGCAAATCACTTCCCTGCTTCAGTTTTCTACCTTTTTGTAATTACTTATTTTTCTTCATGGTAGTGACTATCCATTGTTTAGGGTAAGGGATTCTGACTTTGGATGATAGTTTGATACGATCACTAGGGGCATTTAGATAATTTTGATATAAATAGTTACAGGAAAAGTGGAATTAGGTGACAGGGATTTCTAATGGTAGTATTAATAATGATGCTATTGAGCAAGGAAAGGTTGTAAAATATGAGGTGGTTTTTGGTTTGGTGATACTTAGCACACTGTTAAATCATGGCTCTTATAGCTTAAAATAAAAAAAATTCTCTGGTTCTTAAATTTATGGTCACAACATGATTGTAAGTTTGTACTGACGGTAAATATAAAATACAGCAGTAGAAAGCAAAACTAAGTTATCTATTGCTGGGAGTTCTTTTTATTAAGTATTCAAACCCAGGCTTGATTTTAAGTTCTTGAAAGTGGTGCTTGCAGCCAGAGTTGCTGCTTTGATGAGTTTGAGGCCTGTGCAGCCAGAAAGAGTAGTCATGCATCAGGAACCCACTGTGTTATAAAAGTAATGTTTGGAGCTCATTCTATTAAAAAAAAAAACCACCACAACCAAAACCTGAGTTTGATACATGTATGTGCCTGTACATGCCTTTTCTTTGATGCCAGAACAATGCTTCATAGACTTAATGAGGTACTGTACTTGTATTTTAATGGTTGTAGACTATTAGCAGCATTGTGAGACTATGTTAACTTTTAAGAAAACTTAAATAGCTTTAGTACTAAGATTTTAGGACGGTCTTCTTTAAAATAAAAACTCATCGATGTTTTACCTGAAATGTCTCTTGTAAGCTATTTGCTCCAGATGTAGTCATCTGGGTAACGGATGAGTTGTGATAGGAAGTTCTGTTTTGTTTTTCAGTTATGACTACCGAGCTAGCTGTATTAACTGCCCGTTGGTGACCAGATTTACATTGACCAGCATTTCTTTAAGCAAAGCAGAGCGATTGAGAGGAACTCGTATACTACGAATCTGAAAAGAAATGAAACTTCAGTTAGAAGGGAGGAAACTTCAGTTATATCCTGCGTAGTGGGATCCTAAATGGAGTAAGTGGTGGGATGCAATACATCAGCAGTGCACTGTGGTTGCCCAATTACTTGCAAATAAGTCCTGGTCTTTCTGTAAAGCAGCCTTTTTGCCAGGATTTAGGAGTCTTGAGAGTCCTGTTATTCTAGTAGCGTTGTGGAAAAGAAACAGAAAGGAGTAGTTTTCCGAGCTACTGAACAGAAGCTAAAAGTCTAGAAACCCAAGTTTCATATTTAGAAGGGCAGACAGCCTTTTGGCAAAGGTAAAGGCCATACAGTAGCGTGTTTGTAGAGAGCACTCCTGACTATGTTCACATAATACTCATGATTGCTAGAGAAACTTTCTGTGTTTATTCGCTCTCTGAAGTTTTGATTTCTACAAAGCTTAGGCAAAAATTCATTTGTCATCCGTTTCCTCTTCTATATGGTTGTTTCAAAGTAACAATGTTACTTTCCTGCTTAAAATATTTACCCAATTGTGTTTGAATAAGGGGAGGTGGTGGAGGGGTTGGGGTCAGGAAATGGAATCTTGATGTGGAATTATCCCGCAGCTAGAGCCAGCATCTGTGCAGCGTGGAAAGCTCTATGTCCTGTATTCTGCTAATATTGAAAATTTAGGTGTTATCTGTTGAAGGTCTGAGTGGTTTTCTGTACTGGTATTAGTGATTTCGTGTAACCTGAAAAGTTGCGTAAATCATCATGAAGTCATACATGTCGGAACATTTTTAAAAGGTAGACCACCTCAGATTATTTATCCTATGTGTTTGTTTATTTGTTCTTGCTTTTAGTACATCAAGTGTAATTTAAGGCAAATGGTCTTAGTCAAGATTTTTTTTAGTGACTATTTGTAAACACTTAATGGAGCTCTTCACAAGTAAAAAAACCTGATAGCGCCATGGCCAATGGTACTTGGAAAGCCTGTTTTTTTAATAAACATGTTCTTTGTTCTTCCTGCCCTTCCCCCATGTCTCCTACACAATAATCCTCTCCCTCCTCATGTGCCTTGCAATACCCTTAGCAGATAGGACACATGCTTTGGCATGTCTGGCTTCTCTGGTATATAATAATTGGTCAGCTGGCTACTGCCAAACAGGGTATTTAATAGAGAAGTTATGTATGTGGGGACATTGATTTGAGTTTTCACACGACTTGTCAGAATCTGGTTAATCACTAAGAATTCTTTGTTTTCAGTTTTCCTGGAGTCTGGCCATAATGTAAAAATTATCTGGAGTAGAAGAATGGGAAAAACAAAACGTTGCTATTGCTTTTTAAATGGAGTGTAAGTGAATCAGATTACTAAGTAGTTGATGGTATCCCGTGGCTGATGGTAGTATTGTCGTTATGATATGAAAGGATTTGGGCTTGTCAGAGTTCTGTAGAGAATAACGAGTCTATTGGAAACAGATTTTGTTGGTTCTGAGGAGTAATTGAAATCACTATTGACTTTTGCTGTGCTTAACCGTGAGTGGTATGGACACCCCTTGTATATCTTGTTTTACTGTTAAAATGTTCTTTTATTGGACAGCTGTATATTGCCACCTCATTAGCTTTAGTACAAAAGAGAGATTCGTAACAAATTCAAATAGCAATTTCAGCAACATTGCTTCTGTTTCCTTTCACAGCTTTAAGAGCAAGCATGGGTTTTAAAAACTTGTAGGCAAAGGCTGTAAAATTGATGTATGAATGAGTGGTGACAGAGGAATCATGGACTAGGTAATCCAGGGAAGATTTGGGAATAGATGACAAAAGTGAAAATAACTGTGGCAGGGACATGGAGGTAGGAAACTAATATGAAATCCAAATAGTAAAACCAGTAATGACAAGTGGAGATCAGGAGTACTGGATTTTATGGTGTACTGAGGTTGGAGAGACATTAGGAGATGGCAGCTATTTAAAGGTAATTAGGCAAGGTGAAAGTACCCTTCTCATTACCTGGTTTCTTTTTTTTTTTTTCAATGCAGTATGGAGGATGATACAAAACTTGTTTCATTTTGAAATTGCCTGCTCCTAGGAAATTTTGAAGAATATTTAGAGGTTTAGTTTTTGCATTATCTCATTTTAGAGAGCTAAAGTGCTCTTGTTCACAACTGACCAACTGCAGGGCTGATGCTTGAATTTTGAAGTTTTTATGGCACTTTAATATATTCCACTAGCTTATTTAAGGCATTCTTTCCTCATATAAACTTTGTAAAGTTTGTGTTTCTCAACCTTTCTTAGCAGTCTTCCTTTTGAAGAGTGGAAGCGGTTTATGTGACAGATAAAGGTTACATTTGGGTCAGGATTTTAGTTTGGCTCGAGAACCTATACTTGACCCAGTCTCCTGGTGGTTCTTGTGTGCCGTGCTTCGATTTACATCGTGAGGTGGTTCTGGAGCACACAAACTGGTTTACTTTTTGGTGAAAGTAAATTGAAAGATGTGATCTCAATGCTGATGAGCATTCAGTCCACTGGGCTTGAGCAGAGCTAGTCTGAAGCATTAGAAATAACGTCTCCTTCCCTCCCCGCAAATGTGTGTGGGGCTAACATCGGGTCCTTGGTACTGAGTTTTGGTGAGCAGATGGAGACCACAGTGATGCAGGTTGTCCCCTTGCAGCCGATGGAGGGCCACAGTGGAGCAGGTATCCACACTGCAGCCCATGGGGAGCCCCATGCTGGAGCAGGTGGACATGCCCTGAAGGAAACTGCAGCCCATGGAGAGCCCATGCTTGAGGAATGTTTTCCTGATGGACTGCAGGCTGTCGAGAGGATCCATGCTGTGGCAGGGGAAAAGTATGAGGAGCTATTATGGACTGACCATAACCCTCCATTCCCCATCTTCACCAAAAGTTTTTCACCAAAAGGGTTGTCGGGCATTGAAACAGGCTGCTCGGGGAAGTGGTGGAGTCCCCATCCCTGGAGGTATTTAAAAGATGTGTAGATGTGGTGCTTAGGGGCATGGTTTAGTGGTGGACTTGGGAGTGCTAGGTTACTGGTTGGACTGCATGATCTTCAGGGTCTTTTCCAACCAAAATGATTGTATGATTCTACCTCCCCTGGGGAGAAGCATGGAGATGGAGGAGTTGGGGATGAAGAAGTGAAGTTATGTCTGGGAAGGAGGAAGGGTGTAGGGAGAAGGTGTTTTAGTTTTTGTCTTTCTTACCATCCTCTTATTTTTCATTGGCTATAAATTTAATTTCCCCTAAGTCAAGTCTGCTTTGCTTGTGATGGTAATTGATAACTGATCTCATTTTTGTCTTGACCTACAAGCTTTTTCATTTTATTTTCACTCCCCATCCTATTGAGGGGTAAGAGAGAGAGCAGCTGGGTGGGCCTCTGGCAGCCAGCCAAGGTCAACCCACCACACTTGTGTACCTGTAATACCTAGTTCAACTTAAAAAAAAATCTTTCAACCTTCTTTAAAACATACTGTTGATTTAAATTGTTCATTTTGTATTATGAACATGAATAAGAGTTTAGCTATCATATTTTATGATCCAGTAGTAGCACCTTGTTTTACCATCTTTTTCTAGCAGGTGAAGTTAAAACTCTGAGTCCACTGTCACCAGAGGCATACAAATCTACTTCTCCCTCCAGATCTCTAGAGCAGTGGTTAAACTTTCTGTAACAGGATTACTTGCCTGCTCCTGCCCTGCAATGCTTTGTTTGTCGTGCCAGCAGTGTTGTGCAGCGCCACAAAGAATGGGATTGGGAAACCAATCCAACTGAACATTTTTCCTCCTGGCTGTTTTCCAGCCGGGTATGTTTCTTGATCCAATTTACAGCTCAGGTCTGCAAAAACCTTTTGCTGGGCATAATGGAAAGAATGGAGCAGCATGATCAGGTGAGGCATGCACTTGAAGTGGGTGTTGCTGCTGGAATCATGTGTCAGGGAATGGATGAAGAAATGCTATATCTGTCAGGGTGGTGTTTAGGGATCTATGAGATAGAGATGTGACTCTTGATCAGGGACTCCAAATACAGACGTGCACTGTTCTCTTAAGTGCCAGACAGTATAGTCAGTAAGTGACTTTTGAGTCAAGTATCTTCTTATTTTTTAATTTTTTTTTTTATTGATCTTCCCTAGGGAAGTTTTTCTCCGTTTTTCCACAGCAGCTTTTGCCTCACTGGCTAGAAATACTTAGTTTTTATTTAAGTTTACTGTGAGATGACCTGGTTCTGTATTACATGACTCCTGATTAGACCTCTCTTTTGCCCTCTTTGCTGATACTTGGGCAAATTGAAGAATCCTGCAGCACCCAATTCCTTGGTCCTTTTATATCTACAATAAATGTGATCCTTGTCAAACTGCCTTCCCTGAAGTTCAGCAACCAGAGATGTGTAACTTATCTGTTTCTGTGTGAAATACCAATTTAGGAATGAATTTTTTAAAAAAACAAATACCACCCCTCAATCCCAAGCACCATAGCTAGTTAGACTTTTTAAGCAAGGCAACAGAACACCTTTTAATGCACCTGCTCTTGAGGACTACCAAAATTAGTAAAATGGTTCAATACGGTTCATAACAGTGAGGCAGCTACCGCAAGACCATAGCTAATACTATCCTTTTGAGTATTACGGATAAACCAGGCATCAAAGTCTTAGTGTATGTAACAAGAAAGATAGCTTTCTCCTTGATGTTAACCCTCTGTCTTGGGAATAAGGTCATTGATGGAGTTGTGGGGGGGAGAAGATGTCTGAGTGATTTCCAAATTCTTGTTTTGTAGAAAAATAGCATTTTTAGTTGTTGTTACTAGGCAGCAAATACTTTTTAGATGTAGGAGATTAGTTAAAAAGAATCATTATGGTATACGAGGTGTGTTGGCTGGCAGTTGGAGTTGGCAAATAATGTTATGGGTTGTAGGACTTCTCTGTGCCAGACCTTCATAGTTTCAGCACAGACTTTGTGGTCAAGGTATGGATGCCGCCTTAGTCATGAACTGCTCCAGAAATTACAGCAATCATTTAGTGTAATGTCAGCAGTTTCAGGGCTTTTGTTGTCACTGAAGGCTATCTTTGACTGTCCTGAAGAGCTGCTCAGATCTCTGCGGTGCTTTGTGCAGTCTTTGCTCCAAATGTGTTGCCTTTTCCAGCCTTAACTAAATGTTTATTTCAATGTTCATGCATGAGGCCAGAAATCTTCCTAAATAAATTTATAATCAAGGCTGGATGAGGGTGGTCTGAGAAGCCTTCTTGATTAGGAGAAATGAACATGAGATGATTTTGCTGACGTTCAGAGGGACCTTGGCAGGGTGGAGAAGTGGACCAACAGGAATCTCATGTAATTCAACAAAGGGAAAGGCCGAGTCCTGCACCTGAGAAGGAGTAACCCCTGCATCAGTACATGCTGGAGACAACTGGCTGGAGAGCAGCTTTGCAGGAGAGGACCTGGGGATCCCAGTGGACAACCAAATGACCATGAGCCAGCAATGTGCCCTTGTGACAATGAAGGCCAGTGGTATCCTGGGCTGCATTAGGAGGAGCGTTACTAGTAGGTCAAGGAGGTGATCCTTCCGCTCTACTCAGTACTGATGAGGGCACACTTGGAGTGCTGGGTCCAGTTCTGGGCTCCCCAGTGCGAGAGACATGGATCGACTGAGTGTGTCAAGCAGAGGGCTGTTTTAAGGGATCTTAAGGCATCTGGTATGTGGAGAGGCAGAGGGATCTGGTGGTGTTTAGCCTGAAAAGGGGAGGCTCAGGGGAATCTTAAGAGTGCATATAAATACCTGATGGAGGTTGTAAAGAGGATGGATCCGGGTTCTGTTCGGTGGGGTCAGGGAACAGGACAAGAGGCAATAGGCACAAACTGAAATACAGGAATTTCCGCTTAAGCGTGAGAAAAAACCATTTCTGCTCTAGGGGTGGTTAAACACTGGAACAGGCTGCATTGTGGAGTCTGCGTTCTTGGAGATGCTCAAAATCTGACTGGGTATGGTCCCGGGCAGCCGGCGCTAGTTTACCCTGCTTTGAGCAGCGATGGTTGGAGTAGACAATTTCTAGAGGTTAGGCAGCCGCCGCTAGTTTACCCTGCTTTGAGCAGTGATGGTTGGAGTAGACAATTTCTAGAGGTTACTTCCAACCTCAGCTATTACGTGATTCTGTGAAATGATTAGGCAGGAAGGTATTTCCTTCAGTTTTGCCTCTCCAGCTGTTGATTTTTCATCACTGCAGGTGGCTCAACTGTTGGACACAAGTGACTAATAGGTTTATAGTAAATTTGGCAGTCATTTCCAAAAGCATCCCTTCTGGAGGGGACAAAACCTGGGTTTTTTCCTCACTAATTTCAGAGTGATCTGGGTTTTTTTGCCTTTTTTTTAAGGGTGACTAACTGGGAAAATTCTGCTATTCCAACATTTTAGTGCTCGTTTTTATCTTGTGCTACAGACTGAATGCCAGTGCTACTGTCTTCTATTGCTCAATTTTTTCCAAACAGCAGCAAAATTTGATTTTTTTTTTTTTAAATAAGCTTGTGGCTGCCTAGTGTATTCAGAATGTGTGGATGGAAACTGTCTGTGACTGATGACTTTCGCTCTGCTGTAGCTTGGCAAAGCTGTAGGAGTAAGTAGTCTGGAGAGCTCAGTTTTTGTGGAAGGCTGGGCTGAGCACATGCTGGTGGGTTACATCTGGTCTGTCTTTGGCACATTCTTTTCAAAAAAATCAACATATAAAGCGGTAAAATGCTTCAAAAGTGGTAACAGATTTTCATGAAGCTAATGGCATCTATCCAAGAGAGCTTAATTTTTTTCTATACAAAAAAGAATAGAGATAATCACTTTTCCACTATAGAAAAGGTGTAAGTCAAACCAATGATTTTCAAACTGTCACACAGAGTTCAACACAGTAGCCTTTGTGGTATAAGGTGTGTTGATAGTCTTAATCCAGAGATAAAAATCCAGATTGCCTGTATATTTTTGATATATATATTTCTAACCCTTTAACTTGTAGTTAAAGGATGTCTCGTTTTCTTTCTCTGATTTGTATCAATGGAAAAAAGCAAACACAGGTTTCTCAGCTTTTTGAGCTGAGAAAAGATAGAACATTTCAGGAACAGACTGATAACTGGAGATAAGAGGCGAAGTCTGTTATCTTTTTCCCTCGGTCATATGGACTGATAGGGTATCACTAACAGCCTTTCTTTATTGTTAACTTTTTAGTGTATGGTTTCAAATTATAACGCTGCACAACAAAAATCTGTGTAGTGATGTTGTTAGTCTTTTTTTCTTTTTTTCCCTGCAGGTATCAAGCATGATGGGACTATGTGTGATACTTGTCGACAGCAACCCATCATTGGCATCCGATGGAAATGTGCTGAATGCACAAATTATGACTTGTGCACAGTTTGCTATCACGGGGACAAACATCACTTGAGGCATCGTTTTTACAGAATTACCACACCAGGAAGTGAAAGGTAAAATGTAATTTTTTTTTTTCCCCCTGAAATTAAATAGGAACAGTTAGTTGTGGTTAACTTCTAAACTGCAGATTTGGTTATTGAAACTTGGAGTAAGCAAGATAGTGGCTTGAGGCGTAGATTCTGTTATTGGTTTACCTCTATGTGAGGCAAGGTAGCTAGGACAGATCTTTGGAACTTGGAAAGCGTGGAAATTTTAGGAAGAATGGAGTAGAGAAAGAAGTTAAGATATTATTCAGTTTCTTTTAACCTCATTGCAGTCTTCCTAGTTCTTGTGTTATCGTATAGCAGCTTTAAAACAAAGGCAGTTATTTTTACACAGTGTATAATCACAAAATGATTTGTCAGTGAATTCCTGAATGTGAAAGTTTGCTTAAGTTTAATCAAAAATGGTGCAGGCAGATTGAGGTGAAAATACACTCCTTGTGGGCTATGAAGAACAGAATGATCTGGAGACAAAACCTCTGACTTGAACTGCTTAAACTTCTGACTATAGAAAGCAGAAAAAGATACTGTGAAGGGTTGTTCTTCATGTTCTTTTCTTCAGCATCTATTATCATGTCCCAGTGAAGAACTCTGAACAAAATTGGCGTTTAGTGTTTTCTTGCATAGCTGTTCTTGTGTTCCTGACTTTAAACAACTTGTTTAAATCCAAAGCCCCTCTTTGTTATGATTTATCTACTGGTTAAGTGAAAACGGTGATATTTGCCTGTTGCTAAATACTTGGAGAGCTATGGTAAAGCATTGTGTAAAGGCTACATGCTATGGTATCAGCTCTGTGAGAACTCTCCAGAATGTTCTTTCCTTAAATAATTGGAAGCTGTTTTTGTTAGATACGATCATCAGTTAAATGCCACGTATGTACAACAACATTTGTTTCCTCTGGGAGAAGTTAGGTTTACAAACAATGTTGTAATTTAGTGATGTGCTTTTATTGGTACGTTTACGGTTAAGGGAAGTGGTTGGAACACACAAACTGAGTTTTCCTATCGTCTCTTGTAGGGACTGTGTTTATTTTCTCAAACATTTGCCTTGAAGTTTAACTATGGCTCAAATGCCCAGGTCAGTGGCTTAATTGAAAAGTAACTTCTGTTTTTTTGAGGTTCATGCCAGCAGATCTAGAGACCAAATAAGTGTCATAAGCTTAGTGTTTCGATTATGATGTTTAATGCAGAACAAGACTTAGAAGTTGAATCCAGACTAGAAAGTGCTGGTTTAGTGTAATTAATAGAGAACAGGTAACAAAATACAGATCTGATTTTCTATTTATTTATTTTTCTAAAAAATCTCATTGCTTTTCAGAATGCTTGCCAGATTCTTTTTCTTTTGTATATGTATTTTTTTTTAAGCTGAAGTTTCCTTTGTAGTTTTAAATGGTCTGTTATGAGGTATAGATCATAAGTTTTAATTTTGTAGATAGATTGTAGGCAATGTATAGAATTGCAGGAAGTCTTTTGCATTTTGTTAGTTTCTCCCTACCTCTGTTTACTCCCATTGAGCTCTGTTTTGCAGCTCTTATTGAGGAGGCAGCTTCATCTGCCAAGGAGCTGTTTCTGTTTGGATCAAGCTTAGCTGTGAAAAATTGATTAACGTGAACTGTTTGAGGGAGGAGAAAAGGGCAAAGCAGTGCTATTAAATTTGAGGGATGTCTCATAGGAAAAATGGCAAGAGGCATCTAAGGACGTTTGGATGAAGGAAAGCATAAGCTCTACCTATTTTATTCTTGAGTCTGTGGGGTAACGTATTGACAGCATACCAAAGTAACGTATGCTGGTTTTTGTCTCAGTTTTGTAGGTGTTGAGAACTTTCTAAAACGCTGCCCTAAAGAACATATCTTTGCGTTTTCTATCACTCTTTTATATTACTTGGATAAAAATGGCTAGTATTTTCACGTCCTGGTTGCTTTGGTTCCAACAGTTTAACTTTTTCCTTGTCTGCCATCTGCTGGATGCTAGAAGTGTAGCAGGAGGGTGATACGCTTCCTGGAGAGGTCAGGAAACGGTCAGGATTTCAGCTGAAAAATACTTTTGTCTGGCAACATTTTCCTGGCATGAAGTAAGAAATCTGGTTGCATGCAAACTGGTGGCTTTTGAGGTGACTGAAAAGGCAGGAAAACGTTTGTCTCTTTGTTTCTATTTGTAAGTTAAATACTCATGAACTGTGCTGTTTGGGCTTATCTACTTCAGTTCTGTTGAAGTCAGAGGGAAAGAAGAGGTTCGCTTTAGAAAAAATAACATATTATGACTGAAAAAAAGGATGCTGATATGTTGAATTAAATTTGCCAAGATACTCTATAAGAAGTATGTAGAAAATAAAGTGAGACATGGAGGGGAAAGAGATGTAGCTCTTACTTAATAGCATAATTCTGAATGAGAATGGCAGGGCAATTGCAGGACAGTAGTATTGGTCTAGGTTACACCTGGGAGAAACAGAAATATGTTGTCCATATGGCTCTGTATGTTTCTCTGATGATTTTAGTAATGAGTACAGATTTATATGTAAGTGGTTACAAGATTATTGCTGGTAGTAGGAAGTTTGGAGAAGAAATGATCATTAGAATTAAAAAATAATTATAAGAGTACAATAACTCAGGTTTAGTAAGGTCATGGGTTTTTATCTTGTGGGCTGCTGTTTGAGTTGAGAATTGAATGAATGTGATTCATGCACTGAAATCTGCTTTTGTGGGGTTATTTTTGTTTCAAGATACTCTCCTGCCTTCCCACCCCCAAAGACTCATTTTGGACTTTCTTCATTATCTTGACATTTGTGGGTTCTTCTTTTAATAACTTCAGGGTATTGTTGGAGTCTCGCCGTAAATCAAAGAAAATTACAGCAAGAGGAATCTTTGCAGGTGCCAGGGTGGTGCGAGGAGTTGACTGGCAATGGGAAGATCAAGATGGTGGCAATGGGCGTAGAGGAAAGGTAAAAATAAAACTGGTTTAAATAAGAAGATGCATTTCTGCATGCTCCTGTAATGGCCTCAGTGGCCTTTCTAATTGTAGAGTAAAAATATCGTCATAAAAGTTACTATTTTAATTTGCTGGACATTTAAAAATCTTATTCTGTAATGCTCAAGCATTTAGAAAGAGGAGGGAATGTATACTATGACCGGTTCTTCTAAATTTTTATTTGTTTTCATCTTGATTATTTACTCCTTGCTGTGAATTTGGCAAGATGTTTTGAAATCTCCGAAACTTTGCAAAATAAGGGTCTTATCCTGCTTTGTCTGCTTTATGTACTAAACTTAATTTAATGGGATTATTTGCAAGCTGAAAATACATATAAATGCTTATAAGCATTTTCAACGAGGAAAAGCAGATGGTAGATAGCAGAAACAGCTTTTAAATACAAAGAAGAATGAAGACAAATTCTGGAAATTGTGGTTTGTTTTTTTTTTTTTAAATAATGGAAGTGTTTTCAGAATGTGGTGCATGGCCTCATGGTTTTAGAAATGTCAGGGAAAGTGCTTTTCACTCCTCCTTTTGCAATGTTGTTGAACAGATTGGCTCTGAATACAAAACTTTGTCCCCTAACATAGTGCACTGCCACTAGGCTAATACAGGTTAAACCAGACAAATTGAAGCAATTAAAATAATTTTCATCCTGTTTTTCTTAGTTAAATGCTGCTTCTAGTTAGAACGTGTCAAAGCATCAGAAAATAAATTTTTACGGTTCAGTATTTGTTCTCTACTTACATGGTTAGATTACCTACCAAATAAACAAAAGAAAAATAGGCCTACAAAGTCTTTATTCAGGCTGCCATCTTATTAAGACACCTAGGGAACACTTATATCGCACAGAAAACATCTTCAGAATACATTGTCTTAAATTCAGTAAAACTGCTGTATCTTGAAATATTCTGAAGAGATGAATAAGGCTTTAAGTTCAAATTGTGCTTTTAAGTCTTTGTTCTAGAAAATGTTTTCTTATTTTTAAAACTGAATAGGTAACTGAAATCCAAGATTGGAGTGCATCGAGTCCACATAGCGCAGCATATGTTCTTTGGGACAATGGTGCTAAAAACCTTTACAGAGTTGGCTTTGAGGGCATGGTAAGTATAAAAGAACATAAAGGGTAAAATGTGTGGTGGGGGAAGGGCAGTAAGAATAACTTGTGCTTTATTATCCTGCTTTTGTAATATCCTTTGTCAGTTTGCATGCTATTAGTCAGGTCATTGTGAATACAGCTGTACACATCATGCATATGTATTAGTAAGAAAGTCTGATCTGGGAATTTATAAAATGTGTGAATAACTCAAAGTTAAGGGCTTGTTTCTGCCAGAGTATGGTAAATGTTTACATCACATACATGATTATCTTACTGTGCTACTATTGTGCTTAAATTAGAATTCAGAAAAGAAGAATCTTAGTTATGAACTTTGTAAAGACCCTATTTCTTTAACTTCTGAACTCTTCAGTTCACTTCCAGTTTTGGTATGATTACTGCAAGATTTGCAGTTTTTATATTACTAGCAACACTCAGAATCCTCTTGAGAGCATTTTTTTTTTTTGTCAATGGAAAGGTGTTGAATTAAGTTACAACTTTAATTTACTTTAGCACTAAATTTTTCTTTTTCACTTCCTAGCTTCTGCAGCTACTTCTACAGCTTTAGAGAGAAAATGAGTCAGACTCTAGCCTAAGTGCCTTCTGTTGCTGGGTTTTCTTATCCTAATGTGGGTCAGGGAAAGGTTACTTTGATTATCAACTGCTTGTAACATCTTAATTAGCATTTTCTTTGCGTGATTTTTGTTTGATACTGCAGAGGAAAACCATGTTAACTTAACACCGAAGTGTCATCTCGTCAGATGTGTATCAGTAATAGAATGTTAAACAATGACTCGTCTACTTCTTTTGAAAGTAAAATATGTTGCCTTATAACCTCATTTGAAATAAAGTTTATTTTTATAATAAAAAATAAATACTAAATACCACTTTTGCAGTAAATACATATTTTACTGTCAGATTTAAAAAGAGTAAACATATTTAGTGCAGGTTGGCTTTTCTGATGCATGAAGATGCTAAGGATAAAATATAAGTCAGTATTAAATTATGTGCTTCATGGTCCCCCCCAGTTCTAAAGAAAATTCCTGATATACTGGCAAAAGGGGAAGTTAGATGTAGTATTTTGTAGTATAATATTATTAAACCAATGGTTGGTTATTGTCCCTCTTAGATTTGATTGTGATGCACGGAAAAGGAACACAACTACAAAATCTAGATAGAATGAGATACAGATCAACTGATTTTTTTTTTGCTGTTGCAATTTCAGTTACTGTGTTCAAACTTGTGGACTGTGCTGTGGAATCATTAAAGATTCCTTCTGGCCTTAGAAAAATATATTTAAGATAAGTTATATTCTGTTCTGAAATAATTATTCCCTTAATAAAAATACATTTATTATTTGTAAATCAGCTATATTCTGTTGCCAAACTATTGCCACATAAGGAAGTGTTAAATATTTCTAGAATACTTATTCAACTACTACAACTGTAAATTTGAATGGATAAGGGTGACCCTTCCCACAAGATTTGTACAAATAGAAATATTTGGTTAGTCATTTAATCAACATCAAAAAACTGTTAAAATGTGTGTGAAGCGTACATATACGTATGTATTATATGTACGTACATATGTATAAAAAGAATAATTTGAGGCTTTAAATGTAGTGCTTACCTTATTGTAATCCATTCCTACAATAATTTTATCTTTGTCAGATACTTTTATCAAATGCAATTTTTACTTATGACAGAATGGATTCTTGGATATCTGTGACAAATAGTCATTTGAATGTAATGCTAAATGTTATAACTGATGAATTGCTTGTTAAGTGTACAATTTATTGTGATTATTTACTACTATTTATGTGCTGTTATGTAAAGCTGTCTAATAGACTATCAGAAAGTTCATATAAAGTCGGGGCAAACTTGTTCTGGGACTTGGAAATTGGTTAAGAAAGTCAAGAGAATGTGGAATCACCCACACTCAGTGTGTGCCTGTGTAAATACAGCTGGGAAGAGACCCCTCCTTGCAAAGGAACAGCACTTGGCTCAGATGCAAATGGAGCTGATTAAAGAAACTCAGCTTATTATTTATTGTAAGTCAGGGTTGATTGTTTGATAGCTGACAGGCTGCATCTGGTCCTCAAAATTAATCTTTCTGGCCTGCCAGCTTTTCCTTGGGAGAGGTGAGGATTGGCTGGTGGGGCAGCAGGTGCTGGCTGAAAACTTGTGTTTATTTGTGGTCAGCTCCTTAGAGTTTTTATTTGAGTTTGCTGTTGCTGTGTTTACATATGAAGGGGTTGGGAGGGGTGCATCTTGCCTTGCTTTGTGAAGCCTGGCATTTAAATCTGGGAATTTCTGCTGCCACAGGCCACAAAGTCCCATATTGAAATCCGTTTTTATGATGCTGTTGGTTGAATAACATGTTAGCTACATCCATAGTAGGAATAAAGTACTGTTGGCTAATATGGTTATTGACACTGCTTGCAATTCATATCTATATGGATACAGATTCTAGAGCCAGACCAAGCTGTTAACCACATTACTTGCTTTAGAAATGTGTGTACATAGCCTTTTGCAATAGAAAGATACACTACGTGGAATTGGGAGTTAATGAGAAGACTGTGATTTAGCTTTTTGGACTTGTTTTTATTTCTTCATGTCACACAGCTGAGGATGTAAAGCTAGTAACTTCCATTGGTTTTCAATAACCATTATGTTCTACTACTAATTAATAGAATGATTTTGCTATAACAACTTAAGAAAATAATTCCATGAGCAGGAGTGCCCTAAATCAATTTCATTATTTAGGAATTTGTTTTGTGCTACCAGATTTCTTTGCTCTGTACCACTTGCCTTTTTTGGTGAGATTAACCTCCTCTTCTTGTTTTCCATTGTGGAGGATCTTGCTTTCATCTGTGTAGCCTCTGAAAGAAGTGGCTGTAGCTATCATCCGTCATTGTCACAGTAATCTGTAAGCCATCTGTGTTTGTGTACTTTTTTCCCCAAATTCTGAATAGTTGAGTGCATAAGGGAAATGGAGAAGATTCCTTGCCCTTGTGGTTTTGACATTACTTTAAACTTTCTTGTCCTGATTGATACCTAGTGTCTGTTCATCAACATTTATTTGAGTTACCCGTAAAGATAATCCTTGAAATTACTCTAGAGGCTTTTAAGAATGACTTATCAAGACTTTTTTTAAAATAAAAACAAGGTAAATGTCTTAGCATACTAGGCATTGAAGGTAAGTTATATAGAAGTATGCTTTCTGCTGCGGTTACAACTGTCAGATCTGTAGTATAAGTCAAATCTTCAGCTCTCTAGTCTTTCATTTTGTCCCCAGTGTGTTCAAAATGAGGGGTTTAGGAGGGAGTAACAAGAATTTTCATTATTTTGTTAGTTTAGTGTCCTTCTGTTGCTTCTAGGTGCTGATCAAAACTGATTTAAAACACAGAAACATGAATTTTGGCCACCTTTACACATGCAGCAGGTGTTTTTTATTATATTACTTGCAGTGTAGCCAAAGTTAGGTGGTTGGTTGTTTTGGAATCCAGAGAGGAAGGAGATATTTATGTATACCTTATGCCTTTATTTGCATTTGTCAGCAGACTTTGTTTTGCTTCTTGTTTATGTAGTCTTATTTTGCTACAATTCTCCTGTAGTCTTAACCAAGCCAAGTTTTTCATCTCTGTAACTGAATTGCTTAGAAACATATTTCCCTTAAGCAGAAATGTACTTACTGATCCTTTTCCAATTTTGTTATTTACAGTATTAACCCACAAGGAAGGCTTTAAAATGATGCTCCTTTAAAAAAAAAAAAGTTACACATGGAAAGTTTTTATAAGTGCCTATAATCAATAGACAGTAAGGTTATAAACTGTTCACTCAGGAGTTGCCTGAGGTCTGATTTCTTCAGTAAGAAGCTGTTGCTGTTGTTTTTATACCTCATGCCTCTGTCATTTCAGTCACTTTCTCTGTCATCTTCTATTGTCTCCTTTTATTGCATTCACTTTTCTCAGCTTCCTGAAACTGACAATTATTTGAGTTCATTAAATTTGAAATACTGCATTTCTTATAAACTTTTACGTAAAACTTATGGAATTATCCAATCCCTTGTTGTCTTAATCAGGTGACAAAGTGGTATGTGCTGGGCTTTTTCGATTTGCCCTGTATTTCCTTGCCAAAAGCTGTTGTGAGTTTAAAGACTTAAAATGACCTGTAGTGAGTGTATTCATTGCTACCTCAAACACCTGCAGGTGTGGCACCATTCCTACTGTAAGATCAGTATTAATTTCTCTCCTGATATTTGCTGCTGGTGGTAGATGCTGTTTCAGTGCATCTGGATGAAACATTCTTCTTTTTCTTGGCAGCACACCCTAGTTTTCTTATCAAGTCTATAGACTCCCCTCCCTGGTTTGGATGAATGGCATTCCATATTGATTGGAATAACTTAATAGTTACTCCAGTAGGCAGCTGCTCCTTCAGCATTGTTTTCCTCTTCAAGGTCAGGGATAATGGCACTTCTATACCATCTACTAACGCTGCTGACATTGCTGTAACATACATTTTTTCATTTTCTGAAGTTTTTATGATGATGAAATTGCAACTGTTTTTTCAGTAGTATAACTGGGTGGTAAGTCAAACTGTAATGTTTTCTGTATTTACCATTTGGCTGAGCAGATCATGATATCTATGTAATCCAGTCACAGCTGCAATGCAGTTTTTCAGCAAGTCAGAAGGTAGATGCTAGAAGATGAAAATTCTCTGCTGAAGGCAAACCCCATTATTACCCACTGGTCTTGTGCATCAGCTGTTACTGCTGATCTGAAAGTCCTGCTGTACAGTGTTTTGTGCTGGTGCTATTCCTTGAGTTTTCATGATGATGCTTAACTGGGGCTTCCATCTCTTCTCTAACTATACACAAATTCCACAAAATCTCTAGCTTGTTTTTCTGTTTCCTTAAAGAATCCTATTCAGGGTTCGTTGAATGATTTCCTTATCAAGTTAGTGTATAAAAGCTTATGTTTTGTTTTCATCTTTGCATGTTTGTCTCCACCATGTGTTTACACCCAACCTCACAGTTGTTACTACTTCTGCGCACAGCGTCACCATGAGTCTAAAACTTGCATTTTAACATCCCTTGTGTTTTGGTGCATTCCCTTTTTGCATTTTTATGTCTCATCTCTGTACGATCTGCACTTTCAGTCCATTTACAAGACTGCGGGAGACTTTTATAACTTGTAAAAATCCAGGTGGAGTTCTCCGACGTGCGGTACAGCAGAGCTGGCTGAGCGAGCAGAAGAGCTGGCAGCAGCGATGTGCATCGGCTGTGTTTGTGCTCCATCCTCACTAGGGAAGCCTCTTGCCAGGCAGTCAATCCCCAGGGGAGGATGACCAGGAGCTTAACACCACCCCTAATTTTTTACTTAAGGTACTTGGGCAGAAGAAAGCTTCTTTTCCTTTTCTGATAAGTATGGTAGCTGAGTGCTACCATACATATAGTTGCTTACCCAGCTTTCGTGGTACTGAAGTACAAACCAACTAAGTAGGTTTCCTATCTTAAAACTCCAGGATCTTTTTTAGGTTTAGTTATGGGGTTTTTTTAAGATGTTTGCAGACCTTTAGCATGTTGATGTTACTTTTGTTAGTAGTGCTGTTTGCAAAATTGCTGAAGGAACTCTTTGCTGTGTATACAGTAGACAGAAGATGATCCAAGGGCTGGAGCACCTCTGCTGTGAGGACAGGCTGAGAGAGTTGGGGTTGTTCAGCCTGGAGAAGAGAAGGCTCTGGGCAGACCTTAGTGCAGCCTTCCCGTACCTAAAGGGGCCGACAAGAAAGGTGGGGAGGGGCTTTGTACAAGGGCATGGAGTGATAGGACAAGGGGCAATGGCTTTGAACTGGAAGAGCGAAGGTTTAGATGAGATATTAAGAAGAAATTCTTCATGGTGAGGGAGGTGAGGCAGTGGCAGAGGTTGCCCAGAGAAGCTGTGGCTGCCCCATCCCTGGAAGTGTTCAAGGCCAGGTTGGATGGGGCTGTGAGCAACCTGGTCTGGTGGGAGGTGTCCCTGCCCATGGCAGGGGGCTTGGAACTGGGTGGGCTTTAAGGTCTCTTCCAACCAGACCATTCTGTGATTCTATGTATGAGTTAGTTTCTTACTGCCTTAATCTCTGTCAAGTGCCTCATCTTTCTGCGCGTTTTGAGTCCTCAGTTTTTTGGTGAAGGCCTATGTAAATAAAATTACCTTGTTTTTCTGTGATACTTAGATCTGACTCCTGTTTTACTTGGCGGTCTAACATTGACTTCATGATGTAAGTGAAAGGAAGACAGATGTGAAGCGGAGGTTCAACATCAAGCTATCACTTAGTTTCACAACCAAGTATATCATTACACTCCAGAAATAAACTGTGCACAGGACATGGTACAGGCAGGGTAAAAAGAGAGTGCAGATTTCTACATTTCTGGGTTTGGTTTTTTTGTTTTGTTTTGGTTTTTTTCTATAAAATGTAAGATATTTTAACCTCCTTCCTAATAATTTCTGCTGCAAGATAGTAATTAGGCTGTTGCTGAATATTTTATTTCTTCTGCTGGCTTTTAGCCATCAGTCTGCTCTGTACATTAACACTTGCTGTAATGCAAGCGATCTTTCACTGAGATTTGGCCTGACTGGGAGGAGAATGGTTTAGGACCCTCTTAATGCTCTCAAGAATGTGAAAACAGCTTTTGCACGTGTACCTCTTCCTGACTCCCACACAGACAGCTGGCTGTTACACGACCTGAAGAGTTTGTATTCAGTGGGTGAGACCAAGAGCTCCCAGGCACATCAGATCTCTGTTGGTCTGGGGGAATGAATGGGCTTGCCATCTGGGATGCTCAGCTCAGCCCCTTTGTCTTTGTCCCAGTTAAACCCAGCACCTGCCCACTGGGCAGCAGCATTTTGTCGCAGGCTTTCTGCTGCTGTACTGAGCAAGCTCTGTCTCTGGTTTCTTGTAGGATTTGAAGAGCGGCTGAATCTCATTCTTTTCATCTGGCTGTTTTCATCACTTTTTCAAAAAGTGGCAGTACATTCTTTGTAGATCAGGATATACACTGAATTTTGCATTGTTTCTGGCTGCTTAGCAGTTACAGGTTGCTGAGGGTAGTATTGGGTTTGTCAGTGCCTTGATGATTTGGAAGACTTGAGAGTTTTCATTTTAATCCTTTTACAGAAGAACAGTCTTGTCAATAAATCTTGGGTGTGGGGAAGAATAATTGTTAAAGTATTTGTTTAGTTCTGGTTGATTATATCATAACCACCACCTGTCCTATATTTCCTCCCCTATCCCATAGAATATTCTGACACACTTTGCAAACTGTTTCCTATCCCCTTCCCAACGCATTGTGCACACAAAATACCCTTTGTGTAGTGAGAGTTGTTCCGTAAGGAACAATGGCAGATGGTAGCCATTTGACTTTAAGGGTTATACAGGGGAAAAACTAGAGGAAAGGAGAATTATAGGAGCTCTGTTGGCTTTCTGGATAGGAGTTGGTTATCACACTTAACTTCTGTTTCTCAGATAATATCAAACAGTCTTTCTGGAGGATGAGCTTTAGAACTTTTCTGTTTAAAAAGATCGTGTTTAGCTCAGCATAGTGGTGTTTTTGTTTTGTTTCTTTAAAAAGTAATATCCTTGTGTTCTGTATATTCTTAATTGGAAATTCTTAATTTTGTAGAAGTTGGGTCCGGGTTCTGTAAGTTAAACATGTATCTGTCAAAAAAGATTGGTAAGAGGGGGCAGCACTGGCAGGCATTAAATGATTGGTACAGGAAAGGCTGTGGCCTCGAGCACTATCTGCAGATGTTTTTCTTTGTTTCCTTGCTTGTGTCTACAGACTTTTTAAAAGGAAAGGTAAATTTATAGAACAATGCAAAGAAGCTTTGTATTATTTTAATACCTACCTTTGAGTTAATATCTCATCCTTTATAGCCTTTTTTGTTGGTGAAGGTTATTAAAATCTTGGGAGTGTCAAGGCTGATAGATTGGAAAGTATTTGAGATTAATTGCATCAATAACAAATTCATGAGGCATGCTTTTTGTACACATAATTTTCATCCTTTCTTAACGGAGTGTATTTCAGTTCTAGTTTCACTGACTTACGTTAACCTGGAGACTCAGAGAGGACTAAAGTTGTCTCAATCTCTCTCCGTAGTCTGACCTGAAATGTGTTCAAGATGCAAAAGGAGGTTCTTTCTACAGGGACCATTGTCCTGTGTTAGGTGAGTTGAAGATAGAGTAAATTTTTCTTGATGCGTGTTAATTATAGTCTAGATTTCTCTTTCCTTTTTAAATGTCACCTAAAAAGACTGCCCTTACTAGTGAAATATAAATGGTAGCAGTTCTATGCATTAATGATAAATTGTAACACTTTTCTAAATGTGTTTGGTATCAGTGTGCCCAGTGGAGCTCTTAAGTGTTACTAAGTAATAATTTGAGTAACATGTCTTGTGTGCTGTGTTTCTAAAAAGCTAAACATGACTGTGCATTCTTCTAAGACTTTCTTAATTATTCAGAGATGTTCAGTGAAGTAGCATGTACATAGCCATAAACAGGAGTCATTTGAATGTGTAACTTAACCTGTTATTTTATACTAATACTAATCCATGTTGTGAAATCTTGGTTGAGGTTTTCCATATCAGCTATTGCACTGACTTATTCCTCTAGTGTCTAATCACTAAAGGTAGTAGGAGACTATTTTTTGTTAAATTCTTCCCCTTCCACTATATTAAGTTGCCCTTAATGGATATCGATGGACTCAGTTCATCATTCTTGCAGCATTATGCTCCGTCTTCCCTCCCAGTTTTGAGGAAATGTACAGGGTCTGATAGTGGCCTGCTAAAGTGGTTAAGAAACTGAGAGGACATGGCTTGCAAGGAGGAGGAGCTGGGCTTGTTTAGTCTGGTAAGAAGGAGATTAAGAGGTAATTAACTAGCCACCTACAGCCACTTGAAGGGTGGTTGGAAATGATGGCACCAAAATTTCAGTAATGGCAAATGGCATAAAACCAAATGTCCTTTGCCAATGATGTTGCCATTCAACTCAATCTACACGACTTCTGCAGTTGCTGTACTCTCCACTTTTCTGTGGATGGCACCAGATACCATCTTCTGGTTCTGGCAGTGAGGAGACCCACAAGTGTGTTCTTTCATGAGTTAACACATCTTGATGTGTGCGAATGTGTGCCATTTCCCTCCAGATAATGAGTTTTTGCTGTGATGTATCTTTTGAAAGCAGGCATTGTCCAGGGAGAATGTTTTAATTTTAAATTTACAGGTTTTTTTTGTTTGTAGTCATCTCCCCGCTTTTAAGATTAAAGGTTTTCATTGTTGGTTATTTTGGAGGTGGTGTTTTTTTGTTTGTAGTCATCTCCCCACTTTTAAGATTAAAGTTTTCATTGTTGGTTATTTTGGAGGTGGTATTTTGCCATGCTTTCTACACATTCAAGGACTGACCCAATTCAAAACCACTTTCTGTGGGCCTTCTGCTTATCTTTCGGCCTCTAAGTGGGTAGATGGCACTCTGTGTATGACTCTGAAAATTATCAGAGCTTTTACGTATCTAGATGTCTAACACCATGATAGCTGTTACCATTCCAGTTAGAGCCCATAGTGGAACCTGTCACAAGTATTTAGCATTTCCCAGTGTCATTACTGTTTGCCTTGAAACTCAACAAGAAACACACAATTCCATAGCCAGAGGTTCAGAGTTTGTTTTTTACCTGTTCAGTCCCTTCTACCTATTGGCCACTACAGTTGCAGAGACATTAAGTCTCAGAAATTAGCTTCTGTTCTTTAAATTGCATGGAAAATTACTGTGGTAACATCATCTTCTTATTCCATTTCAGGTGAGCAAAATGGTAACAGAAACCCTGGTGGGCTGCAAATAGGTGACCTTGTAAACATTGACCTTGATTTGGAAATTGTACAGTCTTTGCAGCATGGTCACGGAGGATGGACCGATGGCATGTTTGAAACCTTAACAACAACTGGAACAGTTTGTGGCATTGATGAGGATCATGACATTGTAGTACAATATCCAAGTGGCAACAGGTTTGTTATATAGCCTTCTTCATTGATTCTCACAAACTTCTTTTTCCTTCAGCACTTGTGATCACTTGGTACCAGAAACTTCCTGTTCTCCTTTTGTGTCTATTAAGATTTCCTTGACAATTTTTATATTCCTTCTACAATGTGCGATGAGGACTTACCTTTAAAGATGCTTTAGTGGGAAAAGGAAGTTTGTTGCCTCTCTCACTTGATGAAAATTTGAGTCTGGAATAAGGAATGATGTTCTGCACTACCTTATTTCTAAAATGTAGTGTTTTAAGCAGTAATTTCTTTCTTAATTACGAAGTATCGCATGGTTTCAAGAGGAATAGTAATAGCAATGTGTTGCGGGTTTTCAGGAAAATGGGTTAAGAGGACAGTTGACAAACCTTTTATGTTGGGGACCTTGTCTAATATAGAGTGACCTCGGCATGATCTATATCTAGCATTTTATTATTCAAAGGAATGCTAGTTTATGTAAATATGGACCAAAAATGAGCAGTGTTAGGGAAGCTGTTGCTAAAATCGCTCCCTGCTAGCACTTTAGGTTTGAAGTTTGATGAGCTGCATGTGTGCTAACAGGATTCAAACCCAACTGTACAGCTGAATCTGAGCTGGTATGTCCACATGGCTTTGTGTTGTCTTGCTCTCGAGTATTGGGCTTATCTTTGACAAGCAGCTGATGAATGGAATATCGTTTCAGTTGTATCCCTGCTAGTGCTTTAGGTTTGAAATTTGATGAGCTGCTTGTGTGCTAACAGGATTCAAACCCAG
This sequence comes from Cariama cristata, assembly GCF_000690535.1. Lineage (NCBI taxonomy): Eukaryota > Metazoa > Chordata > Aves > Cariamiformes > Cariamidae > Cariama > Cariama cristata. The sequence continues at coordinate 25,121 of NW_009593821.1, forward strand.
CTGTACAGCTGAATCTGAGCTGGTACGTCCACATGGCTTTGTGTTGTCTTACTCTCAAGTACTGGGCTTATCTTTCAAAAGCAACTGATGAATGGAATATCGTTTCAGTTGTATCTGGAGACTGACCTGTTCTTTTTATCCAGATGCTTTAGGTTTGAAATTTGATGAGCTGCTTGTGTGCTAACAGGATTCAAACCCAGCTGTACAGCTGAATCTGAGCTGGTACGTCCACATGGCTTTGTGTTGTCTTACTCTCAAGTACTGGGCTTATCTTTCAAAAGCAACTGATGAATGGAATATCGTTTCAGTTGTATCTGGAGACTGACCTGTTCTTTTTATCCAGAAAGGATTAACAATGTATTATTGATTCAGGCTTTCCCTCAAGATATTGTTTGTTAATATTGCAAAGTAAGGTGAAAAAAATCTGTTTTCCCAGCTAACACAAGCTGAAGGGATGCAGGTGGCTTTTCTTCTGACCGTCGTGGCCGCAGAGCCAGTGAGAGGAGCTGCTCTGTATTGGGGTTTCTTCCCTGACTTTGTCTTTCATAGAGATTATCCAGTGCTTCTCAACTAGATCAGAGAGCTGAATGAAAGTCAACCCGAGACCAAATGGCACATAAAGAGAGATCACCATATTATATATTAGAATACAACTCAGCATGAAAACAGCTAAATGCCTCTAAACCAGTAAAATTTATAGTACAAATTAGGATAGTTGGGTTAAAAATTGAGGTGTATCTAGGGCATCCATTTAATTGAAGAGTATTTTTATAACTGAATGTTGCAGCTTTTGACCTAGGAGGGAGGGGGCAAAATTCCATGTTCTTCCCATGTTTCCTGACAGTCCAGTCCTTTGTGAGACAGCTTGGATCGTCCCCTTTTCAACCAGAGTTGTCTCCTCCTCTCCCTGGAAAAATAAACAAACTGTGTAGCTACTTTCAGGGTTATTAGATTGCTGTCAGCTTGTTTCCACTTCAACAAGATATTTCTTCATTGCTTTTACAAGTGTACATCTCTGAAGATTATGCTGGAAATACTCAACTAATGAGCCACAGAGAAGTTTATGGACAAAAAGTGGTTAACAACAAATATGCCGTAGCATCCAATTGCAGAAAGTTTGTAGGCATACAATCAGAATCCTCTCCAACAGAAAATTTTTAAACATGTATTTCACTTTGCATGTTTAAAATCTACTTGAAATGATTCATTGTCTAGGTGGACGTTTAATCCAGCTGTTCTCACCAAAGCCAATGTTGTCCGAAGTGGAGATGCTGCTCAAGGTGCAGAAGGAGGGACCTCTCAATTTCAAGTGGGTGACCTTGTTCAAGTATGTTACGACTTAGAGCGAATCAAACTCCTTCAGAGAGGTCACGGAGAGTGGGCTGAAGCAATGCTTCCGGTAAGTAGTTGTATGTTTGGGTTCATAGAATGATAAAGCTTGTATAATATTTCTAGTTGTGATTGGTATTAATACTTGGAGGTTGTGGGAGTCAAAGTGATTTTTCTTCTGAGTTAGAGGAAGTGTATTTCATCAAACATGGTGTAATGCTTGCTCAGATGTAGTAATCTACTTAGCCTGATGAAACTTTGCTAAAGGTATTAGTGACTTGTACTATTAAACGACAGACTTCATAGGAGTTATGACTTATTAAGCATTCAGATTTATAAATATTTTATTTTTAGTATTATTTGCATTTGATGTTTTCTTTAATGCAGACTTTAGGTAAAGTTGGTCGGGTCCAGCAGATCTATTCAGACAGCGACTTAAAGGTAGAAGTCTGTGGAACATCTTGGACATATAATCCAGCAGCTGTCTCAAAGGTGGCATCAGCAGGATCTGCTATAAGTAATGCATCTGGTGGTAAGTTTGAAGAATAGCAGTAATGTATATACGGAAAGTATTTGTGTTAATTAAAAAATTGTTAATAAGTACTAGTACATAGTGTGTATGCAAGGTTAATAATACCTAGACTTGGGGTTTGGCTAATTGATGTTATACCTTTGAGAAAGAGACAAGAAAAAGCTTGCACTTGGTATGGAGATTTTGGTTATTTTTATCTTGATAAGATGCAAAAACTCCAAATCAAATTTGGGTTTCTGTTTGGCCACAGTGCAGGTATGTCTTTGGAGGTCTGCTCTGAGGACTTTAAAATTTAAATGGTTGGAAGGGATGTCAGATTGGAATAGGGACTAAGGCACGAAGAGAGTGTCTCTGGCTGTAGGAAGCAGACTCCCTGTTTAATAGGTCATGTGGGATAGCAAGCGAAAGTGAGGGATCTGTTACAAGTGGTTACTCAGGATAATAGTATTTCCTTAAAATTTCTGTCTTAAAATTTAGTCAGACATCCTTTGACTAATTACAGTGGGATTTTTTTTCTATGTGATCACATTTCAGTTCTGTTGAACCTGCTCTCGTTCATTTAATAACAAGGCAGAAAGACTATCCAACATGTTTTATGTTCTGTTGACTGTTTCACAGATCAGTTAAACTAGAATGTTTTTCCTTTTTTTTGGCCATAGCTAGCTGTTTTTTCCTCTCTACATATTTGCTTTAATGCCAAGAAACCTTTCTACACATTTTTCTAGACTTTTTCCTTGGGAGGCATAGATATAGTGAGTTTTCTGCAATAAAGACAAAGTCACAGTGGCCGTAAAACTAGCTAGAAGAGTAATATCACTTAGTATTTCAGATCACAGAGGGCAGAATATACCCTAAGTTAAGCTAGAAGACTGAAAAGCCTGTTACATCAATATGTAAATTCATGTTTTTACCTCATCCTCATGCTTCTATATTTTGTGGTAGACAAGCCATTTGTGGTTGTCAACTTTCTTTTGAAGTGTCTGATGTGACAGTCTAATTGTCTAAAGGGTATTGGAGTGCAGTGCTTACTCAGAACTGAGTAATAACTTACAGCTGCCATTTTATGGTGGTTTGTGTATTACTATGTACATGCATTTAGAAACATGACCAATTTAGCTGTTATTTTTCTGTTCTTGTGTGATTAGAATTGTAATCTTAATTGTCCTTTGTTTAATAATTATAGAGAGGTTGTCCCAGCTATTGAAGAAATTATTTGAAACCCAAGAATCTGGAGATCTCAATGAAGAATTGGTTAAAGCTGCTGCCAACGGAGATGTTGCTAAAGTGGAAGACTTGCTAAAGAGACCAGATGTAGATGTGAGTGTTCTGTTTTGGGAGGACCTGTTCTGGGGACCTGTAATACTAAAGGAAGTGAAGCTGTCCTAGATACTACTGACTGGCAAGGAGTATGTCTGCATAGAAGTGTACAGCTGGTTCCAATGTCTCTTCTATTTGTTATCCTATGAAATGTGTTGGGGGGTATGGAAATGGTGCTTTATACTCTCTTTTGCTGGACAGATTTTGTGTTCTATTGCCTGCTGTGAATTAGAATACCTTCCAGCCTCTGTCCGACAGAGCGTTGTTTGCGAATCGGGACAGAGAACCAAACACTCAACAATTAGTGAAGGGTCTTCATAAACTTCTTTAGTTTAAAGAAGTTCATAAAGTTCAATAAACTTCTTTTATTTTGAGGGGGATGGAAGAAAGGAGGATAGATTTTAGGGATTTTTGTGCTGCTGCTGTTGTGGGTTTTGTTTTGGTTTTTTTTAACTCACAAGGTAGATTATATAAACTGTTTGCTGTCAGATTCCTTTTACCAACTTGTCTAATCACCTAATACTGAAAAGTCTAAAAGAAAATGCATAAGAATTATAGGACTTGATTCAGGGAACATGTTTTAAAATCACGATCAGATGTTTCTCTCACTACAGCAGCAGTAATTCTTGCAGATAAGAGATCAAACTCCTTCAGTTCTGAGGATTGATTTGTAGCTCAAGATTGAACAAAATACTATGGTTTTTTATAGACTGACTGCTGTTGTTGCCATAAATTAGAAAATGAAGTTAAATATACTGTAGAGCAGAGGACTGGTATCATCATTCTGAGACCTGTTCTCAAAATCTTGCCTTTATAGTAGCCCAAAGATGAAAGTTTTTAATCCAATTATTGTTAAGGTCTTAATGTTTGAAATAAATCAATTTCTTGCTTCTTTCATTCAATCTAGCTAATGCTATAGAAATGAAACAGAATACCTAGGAGATCATCTGTATGTGCTAGAAAGGCAACTGTCTAAAAATTGTTCATTTGATACTTTCATATGCATGCTGTTGATTTAAGTTTTCTAATACGCTTGCATGAATACTGCTAAAGTGTTTCATAGGTATATATGTGTATCTTACAGCTTATCTCAAAGTATTGATATGCTTCCAGGTGAATGGACAATGTGCTGGACACACAGCTATGCAAGCCGCTAGTCAGAATGGTCATGTCGACATTTTGAAGTTGCTTCTGAAACAGAATGTGGATGTAGAAGCAGAGGTAACTTAAATATTTCAAAATACACTTTGTGTCTCCTTAAGTTTTAAACTCTGCTACATTCAGAAATAACAATTCTATTGGAGTTACCTTGTTTTTAAATGTCAGAGCAAGTGAAAAGCTGCTTTTCTTACTGTGATTATGCTCCCAGATTAACGTCTTACTAAGAATATTACAAAGGGTCAGTATCTAATTCTTTAGCACCTCTAAGTGAAATATAGTGCCAATATAACAGATCTATGTAAGCTAGTATGTGATTGTAGTGGATGGAAGCCCCTTCTTTATTTCCTTCATTTCAACAGTAGAATACAATAGGCTAGCACACTGCCTGTGGCATTCAGAGAAAAAGATGTTGTTGGATGCTGCATCTCCAACTTCAGATACTTGTAATGCTGCTTATATACGGTATTCAGTTAGGAGAAAGTTTTCCATTCTCAACTGAAGCAAGTTTGAGCAGAAAATAATAACAGTCTTTGTGTAGGAACTGCCAACTCTGCTTCCAGTTTTTCAGGTTTGTTTTTTTTTAACTTCATGGAAGGATTTCTTCTGTTTAGGTTTCTTAGAATTATTATTTGTGAGAAAATTATCTATCAGCATACTGTGGTATTTGCATTTTGAATTGATTTTTGCCTCACCTAGAATGCACTGATGTTGCAGCCTTTGCTCGTTTTGTGAAGCACAAGAAGGATGTGTCAAATTTCTCTTATTAAGAATATAAATTAGAGCCTAAGAGAATGCTTAGAAGTTAATAGTGTAGCCAGTCGTTTGCATAACAGAAAAATAAGTTTACATGCTTGGGCATTTAGTGTTATATTGTATTTGATATACAGAAGTTACAAGATATTAAAACATTAGTGAAGCAATAATGTAATTCTTGGAACATAAATTATTTTTATATTCACAGATACACCATTACTTTTTATAAAAGGTTTTCTGCTAAATTGTAGAGATGGCTTAGATCTGATGCAGTACATACTTGCTGTGGTCTGATTTCTGTGAAATAGCTTCATTTTAGAAGTAGTACTTTCACTGTAGTACACAGCATATGCTGTTACAAACTAGACTAAGCTGCTTTTCATCTCCACTGTGGGATCAATGCCATATTAATCAAGTGGTGGACTGATACTTTCTGGTATAAGGAAGGGTTAGAAGCATTAGAGAGGGAAGTAGAAGCACTGCTTAAACAGCTTCAAGATAATACACCTGGTAATCTGCTAGCAGTAGAATTGTTAAGAGCTTATGTTTGCTCAGGCTTCAGAAGTATTGTTAACATTAGCATTAAAAATTTTCAGGGATTTTGTTTGAATTTCCAAGCCTTTTTCATGTAACTTTAAGTTGCTTAAGTGAACATGGTATTCCTGCTTAATTATGTAATTGCATTAATTGTTATAATAATTATATATAAAATATGATTAGATTAATGATTATATGTTTCAGGCTTTAAAAAAATGTCAGCTGTATAGAAATTAGTGATGTGAAGATGCAGCAGAGCCGTCCCATTAAGCAGACAGCAAAAATTTAGTCCATTTACTTCACTGTTGTGGTCTGTGGCATGGAAGCAATGGATAAAATAGCCTGCTTTATAGCTAAGTTGGATATGTTTACACTTACAGTCACTGCTGCAGAGTATATACATTCATGATGACATTTTCTGGGGATGGCCTCATATTGTTGTCTCCTCTGTGCTTATGTCTGACAGCTTAATTGAGAATAGTCTAATTGTTATCTTGTAATTGTGCAAATACAATTTATTCTAAGAACTATTAATTTTTACATTGATGTGAAATATATTAGAAATGTATTACACATAATAAAAAAAACTTTTGAAAGACATTGCTGAAGGAGAGGCAAATTGATAAGAGAAACTAAGCTTACCCAAGAGAGACATCCAGTACACCCTTGATCAGTCATAATTTTCTCCTTACAGTTTTCACTATTTCTCTATTGTCAAAATTAGATCCTACAAATACATAGTAATATTCCACTGTGCGCAAAAATTTAGTTAGAAACTAGCTTATGGAAGTTACTATTTCATTGAAATCTGTTATGTACCTTCTATTTTACTTTTAAATTTTGTATACTGTCATTAATGTTGAAATCACTTATTGATATTTTTAAATGTTTCGGGTAGTACAGTCCACTCTTAAGGATGTTAAAATAACCCAAACTGACAAATTTGATGAAATGCAGATGAATCTATTTGAGTTTGATGAACACATCACACAAAGATTCAAGGCAATAGTTGTATATGGTGTAGAATGTCATATGTCATAGAATATTTATGTTTGTATATGAACAGACTTCATCCTCTGCTGCTGTGGTTTGAGCAATTGTTTTAATAAGGTATTTGAATGATATCATGGTTGTCTAATTTTTCTTTCTCTTTAAAGATATCAGATATGCACAATTGATCAGTTTAATCTTATTTAAATGCAAAGGAAATGTGGAATATACTGGGTCAAATTAATGTTTCCACTTTAGGACAAAGATGGAGACAGAGCGGTCCACCATGCAGCCTTCGGTGACGAGGGTGCTGTGATAGAGGTTTTGCACAGAGGCAGTGCCGATCTGAACGCTCGCAACAAACGCAGGCAGACTCCACTTCATATTGCTGTCAACAAAGGTCATCTGCAAGTTGTGAAGACTTTACTGGACTTTGGCTGCCATCCTAGTCTCCAGGTAAAGTAAATGTTAATATAGATTCACTTTTTAGCTACTGAATTTTATGATTTGCTGTATGTAGATGCTGTATGTAGGCGATAGAAGAATAATGGAAAGTGGAATTGAAAGGAATGGACCTTCTGAAGTTATCTGTCCCAGCATCTATATCAACATGTGATCAGCTGTGATAAAAATGCTATTAAATCTGTTTGTTTTCTTGACAGCTGTATAGACACCTGATTTATTCTAACCAGTTGATGCTAATTGGTATTTTCACAGACTGTAGTTATCTGTAATTGTTAACTTTCTCTCCAGATTAATTCCTCCTCTATCAAATCCACGGCTGTTTGCTCCTTCTGCAAGGCACAGCTTTGCATTTTTTTGGCTGATGATACTGTGGAATGTTTCGTTAAAAGAAACCTTTTTTTCAGAATTGACTTATCATTGATACAACTGTTTAACCAGATTATCTTTTAAAAATATTCAGCCTTTTATCTAAAAAAACCCTCATGCATAGGGCCTCAAGTACCATAATTTCACAGGGATCTTTATCTATAATGGATGTGGCGGGAGATGACATGAGTGCAACCTCCTGTTGAGAAGGTAGAGTAGAAACCTATGAAATAAGCAGACGTCCACATTCTGCATGAGCTGAATGCAACCCCATGCAGTGCATCAGTAAAACAAATCAGAATGGGTGAGTTTGAAGAGGTTTGCAACAGAAAGAAAAAGCTGTAACATCCTGGGCAAATCAAGATATGCAGTAATAACATATTTACCTCCTTGTTTTGCCATGTCAATAATCAGAGATTTATTTGAAGCTGTATATCCACATAAAAAACGATGAGCAAACTTTCTTGAAATTGGTGAATAGAGTAATTATTTATCTGGTTCCACCTGGCTTTATAGGTACTGTCTTGATGTTGCTGAGGTTGAGCTGTTAGCCAGCTAACATCCATCCAGACCCTATTTAGTGTTTGTTGAACAGTCTGGTGTGTTGAGCCCAATAAAGGGTGACTGTATGTCATATAATGATGTATGATATATGGGTAGTCAAAATGGTTATGTCTGACTTTAAATTATAGAAGTCTGTTTGGACTGAAAAATTCAGTAGGATGGTGCTATGAAACTCCACCTGGAAAATATAATTGTCATTGAAAATAATGAACTTTCAGATCCTGCATGCGTGCTGAGGAACTCCAATGTGCAAATGTGAGTAGGCGATTGATTTGGTGGATGAGAGCACAGGGAAGTCAGACTGAGGCATGACTGGAATTTAACTGGCCAGCGCTTAACCACTCAAGCCAATTCGCTGGGTGAACAGAAACATATGTTAGTCTGTAAACAGTAAACTCAGGAAATATGATCAGTTAAACCAAATAAAATCTACATAATTTAGTTTTGGCAAACTGGTTCAAGTGTTTCCATATTCTGGCACTTCTTGTTTGACAGTTTTTGATTCTCACTGTAAAGATTGTAAAGATTTGTTTTCGTATTAGTGTATTGCTAAAATGTTCAGTTCCTGTGTTAGTCAGCTTGCGGTTGAGTCAGTGTCAGTGACAGAAGACTTCCTGACTTATATGGTGTTAAAATTTTACTGGGAGCATAAATCTAGAGAGTTTGCCTATATAACAGCAACTAAGCTTAAATGGATGTGTTTTCTCACTGTTAGTCTAGGACGTTCCTTTTCAGTCCAGCCATTTGAGTCTTTGAATAAGTAATGTGCAAAATGCTTCTAGGAATAAAAAGTATTTTTCCCTTATTTGGGATATTTGAAAAATAAAATGTCAAGCTAAAAATATAAATTCTTTGCCTGTTCAATTATGCACCAAAATATTTTCATGTACCTTGTGTAATGTAATCTGGTATTAGCCATAATGAGTTTAAAAGCTTAATATTGCTTATGACATTGGCCTTTGCTTCATGGAAAATGATCTGCTTCAGTTAAAACAACAGATGTGCCTAAGTTTATTACTTGGACTGCATTTTATTTTTATTTGCTTATGCTTTTATTTCACACTGTTTTCTTGGTATTGTCTTTTACGTTGTTAATTGCTGGCTCAATCTTGACCTTCATCACTCAAAATTCCCTGTCTTCCCCCTGCCTGGCTAGTCCCTATTGTGTTAATTTTTGCTGCTGTCCTTCTGTTACTCATAAATTGTAACTAAGGCATCAGCTCCTGCTGGATATGAGGCGTAGAGAAGTTGATGTTTACACCAGTGTTTTCAGTACTGTTAGATGCAAGGCATGCTTGAGTTCTGGTAGAAGTGTCATCACAGAAGACTATGCAAAACCCAGAGCAAGATCAGAAAGTAGCTTGCTTTGAACTCTGCGGTATAGCAACACTTTTAGGTCTGAAGAACTGTTTTGTGTTTGTATAGTCAGTTTTCCTAGTGATATTTAAGCATCTTTTTTCTCTAATGTGAGTGCATGCAAAAATTGATGTAAGCTGTTTCTGGTTTTAGGATTCTGAAGGTGACACCCCACTTCATGATGCCATAAGTAAAAAGCGTGATGACATCCTTGCTGTATTGTTAGAAGCTGGAGCAGATGTTACTATCACCAACAACAATGGGTTTAATGCTCTTCACCATGCTGCACTAAGAGGAAACCCTAGGTAAAAATTGTTTTTAAAGATTATTTTATCATTTGTAAAAGGAGAAAAAAATGCAGGGGAGGGTAGAATTATGGTCTTTCAAAAGATCCTTAAACCTGCATGCAGTTATTTCTTAAATTTTGATGTTGCTTAAATATGCATCTTTCTAATACTTGGGAAGCCATTATTAGAATGAAGCTACTAGTCTGCTCAGTTTAATGCTATATTAAGATAACTCCAAATCTCTAAGAAATACCATATGGTGGCTGTAAAATTTTGCCAATAAACGTTTTGGTGATTAAGTTATTAAGTAAGATCTTAAGATAGGATTTGTAAAAATGTTTCCCTTCTCAGATATTGGAATTGGGAAAGGGATTTGAGTTTTTAAGAAATACATATTTGTGAATAATTATTAAAGATACTATGCAGTTATAAAGTGATCTTAGGATTGTTGCATTAAATGGTATTGGTCAGTATAAGAAACATTTAATTTTGTTTTCTTATAAGTATGTATAGAAGGAATTTCTTATTTCAACTTCTATATAGCAGCTTATTTGGAAAAGTTAGTTTTAAGGCATAATTTTTTTTGTCCTAGCTGCATACTCTACATCTACATGCAAACTCCAGTTAAGATAGCTTTCAAAAACTATGTTGCTTAGATAGAACTTAATGGAAAACTTTCTGCGTTGCTGGTTACTTATTATGTTGTGGATAAATGGGCTTCTTCAGAGCTGTCAGTCTAGCTAGACTTTAATATATTAATTGTGTGGTAGAGAATTTGGTATGAAATGAGAAATGTGAAATAAGAAATGTGTGTGTGTACTTGTTTAACTACTAAATTCTGCTACTTTTCAGTTGAGTGAAATTGGAGAAATAAGGCTGTATATTAGTGTACGTGAATAAAATCTGGGTTAATCTCTTAGAAGAGACTCTTAGCTATCAAGATTGATAGTTAAAAAGTAAACATAAGCGTTTACGTGTGTATGTGGAATGGAATCACACTTCACGAAATAAAAGTAGTGGTTGGAAGTGTTGATAGGAACAATAAATGTGTTTACGATTTTCTGCAGTGCTCATAAAAGGTCTATAAGAGAACATGTCACGGACCTAGTGAAGGGAGCTTATTTTTGGCATTCAGGAGACAATTCTTTCAAGTCTGACTTGGTAACTGAACCACTTAATGTGAATTCTCCATATTTATATAACAGCATTAGCCAGGAGTACTGTTTCCTGTCTCCAGTTACCTAGATGGGGTATTGTTAGTTTTTTTTTTTGTTCTGCGATGCTTTCCTTAGGCCCTTGTGAGATGCAGGGAAAGTGTACGGGGGGGGAAAAAAGATCTTCATAGGGATGCTGAAGATTTTTCTGTGGGTGAATGTTTTAGGAGCTGCAGGCTTTTTCTTTGATGAAGGGATCCAAATAGTAGTTCAGACAGGGTCAGTTTGATCGTTGGCAGAATGTGAGGCATAGTGCAATTTTTCCCAGAGTCCTCTCTCCTTTACAAAAGCTTTTACTGGAAGAATGGGAAAATATTTCCAGTATCAGTGATTTGAACCCCATGTTGGTCACCCCCATACATGGATTTTTCACTTGCATCTAAAGCTCTTAGATATCTACTTTTTTGGTTGGAGTTATATCTGGGCACATCTGAAGTATGTAAAAAGAGAGAATCTTGTCTCCATCACAGAAGTAGTAGTTTCATTTGTTCACAGCATTAGATATTTTACACATCAACCTGGGAAGAAATTAATGAAAATGAAACCAAAAGAAATCTATTTTGAAAAATTTTAAACTTTTTTGTTTGGCCAGGACAAAAAAATAATTATAATAATTTGATTCATTTAGGAGTTAAGTTTTATTTTCTTTAAGATTTTAGTGATAGTCTTTTATTTCATTGTTGGTTCTGTAGTTCTGCCACTGGCCTCTTTCTGAATGAAACCAAAGGTTTTATATTTGCCACTTTGGTTTTCTAATCTGGTATAGAACAATAGATATTACTAATCTGTTAAATGCACTAAGCACAAGATATTTAAAACACTGTTAAAAATAACCACCTGAACTTCAGCTTGTAGCTGATATGGGTCACAAGCAGTATGTAATATATTCTGCTTGAAACCTCACTTAAGGACCTATGTTTCCTAATCCAAGCTTTCCCGCTCTGCCTAAGCTGGAGTTTTTGTGGCTTCAAGCTGTGGTGCCTTATATGGAATACAGTGCACTAAATTCTCCTTAAGGTCAAATATGTAAATATATAAAATAACATTTCTTTAAGTTAAACATATATTCATAGATGCATATAAGTGTGTATGCATGTGTGTGAATATCTACATTTATAAAAATAAAATACTTACTATGTATGTAAGTATTGTTGAAGTTGACATTTGTCTTCCTAGTTGCTGATAATAAAATAAATGCATGTGTTAAGTGCATGGATACCACCATAAAGTGAACTAGATTTCTATAGAATTTTTTATGATTGATATCAAACAGGTATTTGGAACCAATTTCATTTTCAGTGCAAAACATATTCTGCTTCTTGCTTGATTTCTGACCTTTACTAACAGTAGGGAAATAGGTCTCCAAGGGAAAAACCCACGCAAACTGTGCTGAGAACAACATTTGGAAGCTTTTTTTTCATATGAAAATTAATACTTATATTCTGTTTTAAACATTCAAATATTAGATAAATACTATAAGAAAGACAGTGATTTATGTCGAATAGCTTAGTTATTTCTCAGCACTTAATCTTCCATGGCAGTTCGGCAGTGTTTTCCAAAGTCAAGGCATAGTGTGTTTTGGAGAGCATCCTGTTATTAGTGGAATGTTTCTCCTTTTAATAGTTTGCTTCTGTTCATGCTTTGTGAATTGATATAGAAACAGACCTTTTCTTCATGATAATGTGTAATGTTGAAATGTAGATTGGACAGTTTGTTGTAGGTAGCTTTAAACTTGTGCATGGGAGATAGAGCTAAAAAGAAATTTGAAATGAATTGTGGGGAACTTCAGATTTTGTTTAATACACTGTTTCTTGTTCATGATTTTTAACTGAGTCAGTCATATTAGAAGTGCATTTATTTTGGAATTTTTTCAAAGTACTTTGAACCTCAAAGCTTGGCAGACTTTTTCAGTGTTAATGAGACTTTTCAGACAGAAAAAAGGAGAGTAAAATTTGAAAGTACTGTACAGATTGGTTGTTTTTCCCATGTTATCAGCTCTTGGTTATGTTTGATCTATTCACATACCTGTGACTTCAGATTTTTGAGCTGAAGACGCGACTGTGAAGCGTAGGCGTATTTTATATCCGTTGCCCCAGTTAGTTTTAGATTTGCATTGTATCTTGTGAAGAGTGCTTTATTCACGCTGCAGCTAGCATCTTAAATAGAGGCTGCTTTTAGAGCTGACCTGACTTTGCACATGCATACAACTAGTTCTTCAGAGCAATAAATTCTGCTGAATGTTAAATCAAAAAATTAAAATCTTGGGGTAAGGTGCAGATTTCATATATTGCTGTCCAATAGCAAGGAGTACGTCATCTTTGTGTTCATAAACTAGCAAGTAAGAGATTGTGATTTAAAATGGAATTGTAATTTTTCCCCATGTCTCCTTGTTTTTAGATTTGCAGATGGTTTGAACTGGTTGGCAGTGGAATTTCTAACTGTAGCGATTTATTTGAGAGGTAGGGTTTCTCAGCTCTACTTAGGGTTAATGAGTGTCTTAGGGACTTACGTGCTGTGTTGTCATGGAGGTCCTCAAAGAGACAAGTTGTGAGGTAATCGAAGAGTTGTACAAGTATTTTGTAAACCAGTAAAAGTGGGTTTTTGCTTTCATATTTGCAGTTCTGCCAGTAAGTGTAGGTTGAAGCTGAGTGCAAAAAAAAGCATGTTCCTAAAACCTCTTATTGAAGTATTATGTCAGAAAATGCTTTGAAAGAATACTTTTGTTCAAGTTGGTTCAGAGAAAGAATATAATCTCCGTGAGCAGACCTATAATTAGATGGCAGATTAGCCTGTAGCTGTTGAGGTCAGTGACAAATTTATTATCTTTAAATAGTAAATAATATGCCCAGCATGTACAAGATGGCAAATACAGTTCCTACCCTGTGGAGTTTCCTCGCTTGTGCAATTAAAAAAAAAAAGGGGGGGGGGGCAGGGGGGAGGGGAAGGAAAAGAGGGGTGCCCAGAAAGTAGATCTGTCCTACATTACCAATGCTGTTCAGGATTGCTTCCTTTCAATCAGTTTTTTTGGTCAGTTCTGCTACAAAGGGCAACAGACTTGAGGAAAAATACAAGACACAATAAATCGTTGGAAAATATGTTTATTTCACTGTTTACCTATCTTCTTTATAAATGTTGTAAGAGATCAGTTTTCACTGAATATGGACAGAATGTTAAACACTGGTAGCTATTTATTTACAAACACAACCTTGAAATTTGGGAATACAGCATTTGCTACACTCTGTTACCTCCCATCTTCAAGCTGCCTAGAATCATTGAACTCAGCTGCAGAAAGGACTGCATAATTACTCTGAGCAGACTTTAGTGTCCAGTTTTAAAAATACAAGAAATCCTGTAGTGATCAATGCATAGCTACAGCTGGTTGAAGGGGACCAAATCCATTGAAGAGGTGATTTGGTTCCATTTTACCAGCTTTAGCAAAGCATTGGAGTGCAGGAGGGTTATCATTCAGTAACACATTTTTAAGGACGTGAACAGTTCACAAAGAACATGTGGCTCGCTTCTGTGTTACATGTTTTGTTTCTAGTCAATGCAAATTTAAATTCCTTCACTGATTTTAGAGACGGCAAAATAGAAAGCTGTATACCAGAAAGGCCTGTACAGTATCCAAGTTTGTTCCTTCCTCAAGTATTTCCTTGAGGATCTTTGGATAAGTCTCAAAACTGTAACTATAATTTGATTTAACTTTTTTCTGTTTGCAATAATGAAATTCTAGAGTAGTGACCAGAAACCGTGTTCTTACAATTTCTACTCATGGAGAGCTCCCTCGCTTCTTTATGTTAAACGTTACTGGGGAAGAAGGTTTTGGGTTCGCCCCTACCCTCCCCCTCATTCATTTTCTGGCAGGTTCCCTTTTGCAGCTGCTTTAATGCTGTAATTGGTTAGCACAAGTATAAATGTCAAGTGCTTTCAATTCCATTACTATTCTCTGGTTAGTATTAACTTTTTAGGAATGATTATATAATACAGTAGGATAGATTATTTTTTTTTTACCCTGATAGTGTATGTAAAAATGTTTAATGCCAGAAAAAGACAGCTTTTAAAGAATTAACTGGAGTTGCATCTCATTTCTTCTAAATTAAGGTCTTCCATACATTTGTGCATGCTCCTGTAGCTTTTTTTATGTTGTGCGCTGAATTCTTTTTGCGTTTTGACTGCAGTGGGAAGCAGGGGGCAACCTGAGTTCAAGCCGTTCGCTAATAGTGAGTATGTCAAGTATAGGCTACATCTGTTTGTTGCATAGTCCGATGCTGGTGAGAAGATTTATGTAAATATATTCCCAACACCATGTATCCTAATAGAAACATAGCAGGTGTGTCACTTGGACTTAAGCATTAAGATGGCTATAAAATTAGTTTCTATTTTTACCAGTTATACAGGAACTGTTTTACAGATACAGCTGCTCAAGTGCACTTTTGGATGGCAATACAGTTTCATGTACTGGCCATATCGGGACAAAAAACGGCCGTGGAAAAAAAGCTGTGTAGCATTTGATAATGTCAGCATCTGTTATCCCTGTCAGTCACACAGTTGAAATGTTTGAGTTACAACTGTGTCAGCAGATGCCCAAAGTTCAATGTGTGCTCAGTTAAAATTGAACAGCTGATCTAAGTGATGGATGTGACATTTTAGAGTGACTAGATATGTATTCTTAGAGATATGCTAACATGAACTAGCAGGAAGCAATGTCAACATATAATTTTAACTTTTGTATCACTCTGAACTGTCATTTAGTTTTGGAATAGTGTCGCAATCTTACACAAAAAAGATGAGAAAGAACACAACATAATGAATTGTTACCAAAACCCTTTCAAAATCAATCTAAGCTGCTATAAAGTTGTTCTCATTATATAGTAGAAGCCAAATCAATTGGTGGCGAGGACAGGAGCTCTTCAGGAAAAGAAGCAGAAGCTTAGCAATTAACCCCTCTGTAAAGCTGTTGGTAATACCAGATTGCTTCTGTGAGCATGATCAAATTCAGTAGCATTGCCCCGTTTAGAAAAGCTACTACAGTTCGATTTGTTTCCCACTATAAACCAGGTTTTAATTTAGATATTAAGATACTGTAGTCTTCGTGCCAAAATATCTGCTCATAATAGCTTTAAAACAAATGCTAATATTTCACTTAAAATGATTCTGATAAGATAATGTTTCTTCTTGTATATATGCTATTCTGTAGTTTCAGGTAATGAAAATAGCAGGCTATGTGTATTATTAGCTATTTGAGAATTATGTGAGTATTTAAAAATAAGATTCTTCATCTAAAAATCTTGCACTGTCTTTTTTTATTTTTCTTGTAATTTTTTTTCTCCCAGACATTTTAGTAAGCACAGGGGTACAGTTAGAATTTTTAATCTGGGCCAAATGTGCCTACTTATCATGGACATACCCTATTTAATAACTGCTTTTAGAAGGCTGCTGTCATGAATAGGAATGGCTGGATTGATGAGCCAGGAGGTCTTTCCTCATATTTTTTCCTTGTTCCTGAATCTGATGTTGAGTGTCTTTACTTAGGGATGGTATGCACTGCTATATTTTAATTAATACTGCTTTTAGAACTTGAAACTGTTGCAGCACTGCTTCTCATATAGTTCTTACAATTTTCTGGATGCTACAAAGTCGTATTTTCATGGCCGATTTTCTTAAACTTGGATTTCAAATAAATTCAGCTTACTTGAAAGTAGTATTTAAGATAACTTACCTTTTAGGTTGTAGTTGTCATTTATGTTTTCATCTAGAAATCTGTCAATAGCTTTAATCTGCTGACCGGCAGCTGTGGCCTAGAAATCTCTGTATTGTCACTTTCTGTGCATAAACCCGACACTGCACTTTGTATCAAAGAGCTCAGTGAGCATAATAAGTGCTGATTTGGAGAAAATTCGAACTTAAGTCCCATATATTAAATTGCAGAAGTTATCATAGTCAATTATTTTGGCTATCCTTTTCTCTAAATCACAGCCCTAATTTCTTAGCTGTTTCTGCTTGTGCCTTAGTTGCAACCAGTAGATTAAATATTCTATAGTAGATGTAAATGTAAATACTCCCATCTGAAGTACACAGAACTGGCTGTGATTAGTAGAAGAGTGGCTTGTTTTTGAGGAGTTACGTTTTGATAATCAGGCTTTTAAGGTAAGTTTAGAATCTGTTCAGTGAGGAGTACTGGTAGTGATAAATTTTGCAGCTATGCTGCAGTCTTAATCGGTGCATTTCAACGGTTCGTTTCCAGCCTTGTTTTGAATTCTTTGTTTACAACTAATGTTCCGTTTATCAGCTGTTAACAGTTCTTCCTACTCACTTTTATAGTCATTTAATTTAATGTTTTGTGATTTGTTACTAACAAGTATGAGTTATT
Source organism: Cariama cristata (assembly GCF_000690535.1). Taxonomy (NCBI): domain Eukaryota; kingdom Metazoa; phylum Chordata; class Aves; order Cariamiformes; family Cariamidae; genus Cariama; species Cariama cristata. The sequence goes on from NW_009593821.1 coordinate 42,362, forward strand.
TTGGCAATACCAGCTGACCCTTAGCAAGCTGATTTGTCACATGAATGTCATTCAAACAAGAGGGAAACCTGTTTCTTCCAACAGCTGTTTAGTTTCCTCTTACTGGTCGTTCCGTGCCTGCCAAAAATACATACTTCTTTACATTCCATAGCATTGTATGTTCATATGGGTACATAAAGAAGTATGTACTCCGAGCAGGTACACACAGAGTTGCTCGACTACCTGTCAGATGAACCTGAAAAGTATTTTGCTGCTTTCCGCTGCTGTCACTAGGTAAAACTCAGGCTGACAATTATTTGGAAGAACAATGTTATGATTAGCTGATGGTAGAAAATAAACTTATTCTAACTGAACTTTGCAAGGCAATTTACCTGCACAGTGGCTTAAAGCCGGTTATGGTTCATTGTTCTGGGATGGCACAGACATTAGAAGTGCTTTTCCAGATTTTTGCAGTGTCTTGCTGTTCGTTCTGAGTGACCACGTTTGAGTGGAGAGTTGAGTCACTGGTAGCTTTGCAACATGTTTTCTTGGAATTTGTAGTTGTATTCCACGGGAAAAACTTCAGCTTCCTCCCAGGTCTTCTAGCAGATTTCCATGCTGGTGTACGGTTTGCATCTAGTGTCCTGAAGGGAAGTATAGACTCGTCTAATATAGCAGTTATAAACTTATTTTCCTACCCTCCCCAATCCCACTTCCATGCTTTTTGCATCCCATCCAGTATTCTGCAAACTCTTTGCAGGTTTATACTTATTTCCACTGTAGTTCAGAGTGGTTTAAAAAAAAATAAAATAATAACAGCACATGCCACAAGTGATCCTGCTTATTGTAAAGATGATGACATTGAATTAAGAAAACAATCTCTAACTGCTGTGACAGGGTTTGGATTGTTAGGCCGAAGGTCACATGTGAAAGCTAATACCTATTCAACAGTTCTGCAGGAAGCTTTTCTCTTTTTTTTTTTAAATTGGCACTCACCTGCTTCATTTAAAATTTTGTCCACATTTGACATATTTATGACAACTAAAAAAAAAAGCCCAAAAACCCCCCAAAACAAAACAAAAAAACCCCAACAAAACCCAAAAACATCCTCAAAGAAACAAACCCCAAGTTTAACCCTGTTTTGTCAGACTGTACGCCTTGGTTTGGAATGATAGTTAAATATTTGATGTACTGTACGGGTTTGACTTCTAAGGGACTCTCAGAGCTTATGGTTGCTTAATTTTTGTTTCAGGAGTGGATTTGGGCTACAGTAAAGAGTAAGCTTTGTCTTTACAGCATTAGAAGGTAAATTTGAAATAAGCTTAACAATTAGTAAATGTGATAGTCATAAGGAAAACTGAGAGCAGAGGAAGTAAGAATTTCTGCAGCTCCTGACAAAAACCTAGTGCAGCTGATAGAGAGCAAATCAGAGTGTAGCAGTAGCTAGCACACTACTACAAGGAGAAACAGCAATGCAGCATTAGAATCACAGCAGTCACATTCTAGTTTAAGTAGGTTGTTTTCATGTATGTCTGAGATAAAGCACCTTGAAAATTTTGCTTAGACCTACTTGAGAACTCAGCATTACACTACCCCACTGTTTATTAGATTTTCTTTTTAAAGTTGGTAATTTTTTTTAGTTATGCATAGGAAGATAAGAACATATTTCACTGAAATGAACAACCAGTTAATGGCATTGCAATTTTTGAGTTATATTCTTTAAAAATAATTCTGCCTACCAAGCAAGTTGGGGTTTGTGGGGTTTTTTTTTGCTATGAAATTTGGACTAATGTTGTTTTCTTTCAACCTGCTCTTTACACTACAAATGCTTGATACTTTAACGCACTCAAAATTAAGCTGTTCCCAGAGTAGAGGGATTAATATAACAGTAAAAAAAAAAAAACATTCTAGTAAATAAGATACACATGCAGAAAGTCATAGGCATCCTTTAAACGTGCAGAATAATGCAGGTCTCCTGATGTTCTGTTACCTGTAAGCTTAGTGTCATGCAGCATTTGCAGTTGGAAGAGAGGTAATGACCTAGAGACACATCAGCAGCAGCCATCTCATCCTGAGTGCGCTCTCACTCTATTCGCTGAATCAGCTCTTCATTACATGGGAGGGGGAGGCAAGGGGGGGCGAATGTCGGTGCATACAGTACCTCACCACCTTAAATAGATAAAACTTAAAAGGAAAAAAAAAAGGCATGAAGACAGGTGCCTAATTGGCACCTGCTGTCTCTCTTGGAATGCTAAAATATGGATGATGTTGTATAGAAATTATACCTTATGTCTGCTGGACTGAGAGTTAAGACTCCAAGGATAGATGCTAGGAAGCCAAGGGAAGGTGAACTTAGCCCACTGTCAGATGAAAATAATCACAGGCAAAAAAAAAGAAGAATAAAAACCCAACAAAAAAACCAAAACCAAGCCCCCAAAAGTTGGAGTTGCTTCCAAAAAAAAAAAAAAGAAAAAAGGCACAAAAAAAGCGCGCGATCATCTTCCCCCCTCCCCCGGCAAATATTGGTTTCTTCTAGTTCCTTAGATATTGCACTGCATCTTTTCTTGCTTGAGGTTATATTTCCAGGCTTAACTGTAGGCAGGTCTGTGTTGAAGCTACTTTCCATCTTCAGAGGTCAAGTCTGCTAGCGAGGTCAGGGCTCCCGCACGCACACTACAGAAGGCACTAACCGTATTTCCCACTTAGAGGGCACAAGCAAAACTGTTACGGCTTTATAGGCAGCTAAGCATTTGAAACATGCACTCCCAGGCAAACAGGCTCTCTTGTGCCTCTCTCTTCCCTGACCATATTTAGTCAACCATTGCAAAAAATAGTCTCTCAGCTGTCGATTAAAAGGGGGGGGGAGCCGCTATCCGGCTCTCTGCGTATTGATTGTGCAGCCTGCACTTCCACCGCTGCCCAGCCATTTGTCCCCAGGTTTTTTTAGCACTGCCAAATAAAGCTCGCTCTCGTGTTTCCAGTTAGATTTCCCAGGTTTTCACTGAGCTTGCGCTGCTACTAGTAAACCCTGATGAGGTTGTCACTATACTTAGAAACCTTGAGGGGGGGGGGGGGGG
>NW_009593821.1:45428-48552 GCF_000690535.1 Cariama cristata
AGGGGGTAAAAAAAAAAGAAAAAAAAAAAACGGCAGCCCTGCCAGTAGCAAGGCAAGGACTTCAGGCAGATATAGAACAATAAATATCCTGCGCTGTCACGGCAGGTTGTGTAACCTGGTTTCTTGATCACTGAAAAATGCCGTGAGTAACAACATACTGTTTAACCTGAGGTCTAAGCGGCCTTGTGTACATCTAGTTTTAAGTTTTCAACTGTAAATTGTACTGTTATTTTATAAATAAAAAGTTGGTGTTGATTTGTGGCCCCACATTTCCATATTCAAATACAGCTAGGAATTATTTCAAAACTAGATACCTTTGGTTTAGTTAGTAAATTCATATAATTCCATACTATTATGTTTAATAATTCCATAATATTTTGTTTATAATGCTTAGGTACAAAATTACTTTTAAAAAATAAATGCACTTGTAAATTAGGTGCTACTGTTCTTTGAAAAAACTCAGGTGTTTTAGGAGGAAAGAATAAAAAAAGAAATCAAGTGAACCAGTTCAGTCCATTAATCTGGCTTTCATGTGCACAGAATTGGCCTGTAACAAGATCAATAACTACACATTCAAAGTATGAAAAGGGGATTTTCTTATTTGAAGGGAGTATATGGAATGTTTTCTTCAGAAAAGAATAAAGTAACTGAAATGCAGCCATTTAAATACAACATTCAGGAACCCAAATACTTCAGGACTTTATATTTTTCAGACAAAACTCTTCATCTTGCTCAGGAGCAAGAATCTGGAAAAAGCTGAAAATCTCTCAGTCTAGAATTAAGCAAACTTATTAAATGAAAATGTCATCTCAGTGAATATTGATGTAATTAGTAGTTACTAATACATGAAAGTTCAGTACTGCAGGGTAGAGTATGAAGTGCAATGTCCTGAATGGACCGCTATCTTGGATTTATACTTTCATTCCTCTTTTTGGACTTTGTCCTATGCTTGGTAGGTGCTTACCCCGTAACTTCTGTTGCAATGTAGCTTTCTGGTAAAAGTCACGTTTTTTTCATTTCTCTTTCTTCAATTTCATAATCGTACACTGAAAACAAAAATCTTCAGTGGCTAGGCTAATACAGAATATGTTTTTGTGAATGCCATGTAAATTTGTATACGTCATTGTTTCTTTACTGTCATATATATTGAAATCGATTTTTCAAATGCCAGGAGATACTTGAAAATCTGAGAGACAGAAACAACCTGCCTGCTTAAACTTGTGCCAACTGAGCCATGAGTCAGATATGAAATATTAAACTCTCATTTCAAGATACAAGGTGCTCAGTAATACCAGTCTAAGCTATTAATCTATTCTTTGTTACTTTTCCTGAAGGAGACTTCCTTCGTCGTTCTTCCAGCGTAACTCCCTGTACTGCACAGCGAGTGTGGTGTGAACCAGCTCAGGGAACTGATTTGGCTTGAAGTTGCGTGCTGACGTGCACGGAGGATCATATCGTTGCCAAAAATAGCACAGTCCCGCTCCTGTGTTACTTCTTGCACTATGATGGTACAAATATTTCTTTGACTTCACAGTGAGCAGAGTGTTGAGTACTGAGAACAGAGCTCAGAGTACTGTCCTGTACGAGAAATAATCCAACAAAAAGGGGTGAATTTTAAGGTGCTGTGTTGGGACCACTGTTTTGGGTTTGGTTTTTTTTTTGAGCAGAGGTGGTAGTCAGAGGACAGGGATGGGATTAGTAAAAAGGAGTCTTGCTTCTTTTGTGTTGTAAAATGCACGTCAGACTACATAGCCTTAAAAGAAAACTTTGCAATGGAAACTGTCTTTAAATCTGATCTGTTCCTTCAACTGTTTGAGGATGTAATAGGAAACAGGTGAGCACGTTTAGCTGAGCCAGGGTGGGAATAAGCAGACAAGAGAAGAGGGGGGGGGTGTGTTGGGGGGGAATACTTCAAGCCAGATTTGCTGTAAAATATCTTCTGTTATGAAGCCGTGTCACACTGAGACAATGGAAAGCTGACCTGAGGGAGGAGAATGGCAGGAGAATAGAGAAACTTGTAGTAGAAAGCGCACCGAATCATTACAACCCCTAGAGAGATGATTCCTGATAAGCTGATGCTTATCTAAGACTTTGCTTCTGGAAAGGGCAGTGTGCCCTCCCTGCAATGCTAACTTCATCATTTCCTTATTCCTATCGCTTCTAGGAATCGTGCAGTGGCAGGGTAAGTTGGATTCTCTCATTGATCTGTCTGAAAGCAAACTTGCCAAATCCAGAGTCTGGCAGGTTGCTTCACTCGCCAGACAGTGACGTGTCTGCAGAGCCAACATAATGCAGGAGTTGAAGAGCAGGGAAAAGTGAGATTGTGTCTTTCAGTAGCCATTTAAGTTAAATATGCTTATGCTGATTGTGAAGTAGACTCTCTGGTTTTGTGTTCTTTTGTTTGTTGGTTTTAGCTTTTTTTATATATATACCTAAGTCTCTGTTCTTTAAAAAAAACCAAACAAACCGCTAAAGACCAAACAAAACCACCCCACCACCATCCCACAAACCCCTGGCCTTCCTCATTTAAATCATTCTGCAGTCAAATTGCAGCTTGTAGCAGAGAATCTTCTCTAGTTTTTCTTTATATATATTTTTTAAACAGGGTGGAAGGATGCCTTTGCAGATAAGGCTAAATCTGGAATCTTTTCTATACAGCAAGGTGCTAGTTTCATCTTGCTACAAGTACTTCTATGTTGTAGATTTTTCAAATAAATATATTATTGTATGCGGCATTCACAGGTAATGCTGATGACCATCTGTAAAAATTCTATGACTAAAACACTGCATAAGAAAAGAGATTTCATATGTAGGTAGGTAATGAATAACATACCAGATGTTAAAACTTTTGGTCCTAACAATACTATTTATTTTTTTTTGTATTTCTAGTGTTGTTGACTGGCATTGAAACAACTGCTCGATGTGGCTAAAAAATGAATTGGTGTATTGTTGAGATCTGTGGTGCATTTTACATTGCAAATATAAAAGTTATGCTGTTGAATTTGCATTCTGCTATTACTTATAATTTAAATACATCATATATATGTTGAGCTATGCTTCCAGACTCTCCAAAAATGTGGATTAGAAAAAAAAACCAAAAAAACCCCAAACCAAAACAAAAAAA